>NC_141879.1:277380757-277683787 GCF_056163025.1 Triticum urartu | reverse complement strand
CCATTGAAAAACACTTTCCAAATAACCCTATATGCTTTCCAGAAATTCTACATCATTTCTGATCCATAATATGTCAACAACACATACTCATCAGAAATTCTATAGTACTCCCACTCACTTCTTTGGAAATACAAGTTTCTCATAAACTTTGTATAAACCCAAAATCTTTGATCATCTCATCAAAGCGTACATTCCAACTCCGAGATGCTTACTCCAGTCCTTAGAAGGATTGTTGGAGCTTTGCATACTTATTAGCATCTTTCAGGATTGACAAAACCTTCCGGTTGTATCACATACAACCTTTCCTCAAGAAAATCGTCGAGGAAACAATGTTTTGACATCCTATCTGCAAGATTTCATAAATAATGCAGTAATCGCTAATATAATTCCAAGAGACTCTTAGCATCGCTACGAATGAGAAAGTCTCATCGTAGTCAACTCCTTGAACTTGTCGGAAAACATCTTAATGACAAGTCGAGCTTTCTTAATGGTGATACTTACCATCATTGTCCGTCTTCCTTTTAAATCCATCTGTACTCAATAGCCTTACGACCATCGAGCCGTTCTGCCAAAGTCTACACTTTGTCTCCATACATGGATCCTCTCTCGGATTTTATAGCCTCGAGCCATTTATCGGAATCCGGGCCCACCATTGCTTCTCCATAGCTCGTAGGTTCATTGTTGTCTAGCAACATGACTTCCAATACAAGATTACATACCACTCTGAAGTAGTACACATCCTTGTCATCCCACGAGGTTTGTTAGTGACTTGATCTGAAGTTTCATGATCACTATCATAAGCTTCCACTTCAATTGGTGTAGGCGCCACAGGAACAACTTCCTGTGCCCTGCCACACACTAGCTGAAGAGACGGTTCAATAACCTCATCAAGTCTCCACCATCCTCCCACTCAATTCTTTCGAGAGAAACTTTTCCTCGAGAAAGGAACCGATTCTAGAAACAATCCCTTATTGCTTTCGGATCTGAGACAGGAGGTATACCCAACTGTTTGGGGTGTCCTATGAAGATGCATTTATCCGCTTTGGGTTCGAGCTTATCAGCCTGAAACTTTTCACATAAGCGTCGCAGCCCCAAACTTTTAAGAAATGACAGCTTAGGTTTCTCTAAACCATAGTTCATACGGTGTCATCTCATCGGAATTACGTGGTGCCCTATTTAAAGTGAATGTGGTTGTCTCTAATGCCTAACCCATAAACTATCGTGGTAATTCGATAAGAGACATCATGGTATGCATCATATCCAATAGGGTGCAGTTATGATGTTCGGACACACCATCACACTATGGTGTTCCAGGCTGTATTAGTTGTGAAACAATTTCCACAATGTCTTAATTCTATGCCAAACTCGTAATTCAGATATTCATCTCTATGATCATATCATAGATATTTTATCCTCTTGTCACGACGATCTTTCAACTTCACCCTGAAATTACTTGAACCTTTCAATAATTCAGACTCGTGATTCATCAAGTAAATATACTCAACATCTACTCAAATCATCTATGAAGTAAGAACATAACGATATCCACTACACGCCTCAGCACTCATTGGACTGCACACATCAAAATGTATTACTTCCAACAAGTTGCTTTCTAGTTCCATTTTACTGAAAACGAGGCTTTCAGTCATCTTGCCCATGTGGTATGATTTGCATGTCTCAAGTGATTCAAAATCAAGTGAGTCCAAACGGTCCATTTGCATGGAGTTTCTTCATGCATATACACCAATAGACATGGTTCGCATGTCTCAAACTTTTCAAAAATGAGTGAGTCCAAAGATCCATCAACATGGAGCTTCTTCATGCGTTTTATACCGATATGACTTACGTGGCAGTGCCACAAGTAGGTGGTACTATCATTACTATCTTTTGGCATGAACATGTGTATCACTACGATCGAGATTCAATAAACCATTCATTTTAGGTGTAAGACCATTGAAGGTATTATTAAAATAAACAGAGTAACCATTACTCTCTCCTTAAATGAATAACCGTATTGCGATAGACATAATCCAATCATGTCTATGCTCAACGCAAACACCAATCTTGATGGTAGAGGGAGCGTACGATATTTGATCAACCATGGAAATACTTCCAACACATATCGTCATCTCACCTTTTGGCTAGTCTCCGTTTATTCCGTAGCTTTTATTTCGAGTTACTAACACTTAGCAACCGAACCGGTATCTAATACCCTGGTGCTACTAGGAGTACTAGTAAAGTACACATCAACACAATGTATATCCAATATACTTCTATCGACCTTGCCAGCCTTCTCATCTACCAAGTATCTAGGGTAATTCTGCTCCAGTGGCTATTCCCCTTATTACAGAAGCACTTAGTCTCGGGTTTGGGTTCAACCTTGGGTTTCTTCACTAGAGCAGCAGCTGAATTGCCGTTTCATGAAGTATCCCTTCATGCCCTTGCCCTTCTTGAAACTAGTGGTTTCACCAACCATCAACAATTGATGCTCCTTCTTGATTTCTACTTTTGTGGTGTCAAACATCGCGAATATCTCAAGGATCATCATATATGTCCCTGATATATTATAGTTCATCATGAAGCTCTAGCAGCTTGGTGGTAATGACTTCGGAGAACCATCACTATTTCATCTGGAAGATCAACTCCCACTCGTTTCAAGCGATTGTTGTACTCAGACAATCTGAGCACAAGCTCAAGATTGAGCTTTTCTCCCTTATTATGCAGGCTAAGAAAATCGCCGGAGGTCTTATACCTCTTGACGTGGGCACGAGCCTGAAATCCCAATTTCAGCCCTCGAAACATCTCATATGTTTCGCGACGTTTCAAAACCATCTTCGGTGCCTCAATTCTAAACCGTTTAACTGAACTATCACGTAGTTATCAAAATGTGTATGTCAGATGTTCACAACATCCACAGACAACGTTCGAGGTTCAGCACACTGAGCGGTGCATTAAGGACATAAGCCTTCAATGAAGCAATGAGGACAATCCTCAGTTTACGGACCTAGTCCGCATAATTGCTACTACCAACTTTCAACTAAATTTTCTCTAGGAACATATCTAAACAGTAGAACTGAAGCGTGAGCTACGACATAATTTGCGAAGACCTTTTGACTATGTTCAGGATAATTAAGTTCATCTTATGAACTCCCACTCAGATAGACATCCCTCTAGTCATCTAAGTGATTACATGATCCGAGTCAACTAGGCCGTGTCCGATCGTCACGTGAGACGGACTAGTCAACATCGGTGAACATCTTCATGTTGATCGTATCTTCTATACGACTCATGCTCGACCTTTCGGTCTCTTGTGTTCCAAGGCCATGTCTGTACATGCTAGGCTCGTCAAGTCAACCTAAGTGTTTCGTGTGTGTTCCGAGGCCATGTTTGTACATGCTAGGCTCATCAACACCCGTTGTATTCGAACATAAGAATCTATCACACCCGATCATCACATGGTGCTTCGAAACGACGAACTTTCGCAACGGTGCACAGTTAGGGGGAACACTTTCTTGAAATTATTATGAGGGATCATCTTATTTACTACCGTAATTCTAAGTAAACAAGATGCAAAAACATGATAAACATCAAATGCAATCAAATAGTGACATGATATGGCCAATATCATATTGCTCCTTTTGATCTCCATCTTCGGGGCTCCATGATCATTATCGTCACCGGCATGACACCATGATCTCCATCATCATGATCTCCATCATCGTGTCTTCATGAAGTTGTCTCGCCAACTATTACTTCTACTACTACAGCTAACGGTTAGCAATAAATTAAAGTAATTACATGACGTTTATGTTGACACGCAGGTCATAAATAAATAAAGACAACTCCTATGGCTCCTGCCGGTTGTCATACTCATCGACATGCAAGTCGTGATTCCTATTACAAGAACATGATCAATCTCATACATCACATATCATTCATCACATTCTTCTTGGCCATATCACATCACATAGCATACCCTGCAAAAACAAGTTAGACGTCCTCTAATTGTTGTTTGCATGTTTTACGTGGCTGCTATGGGTTTCTAGCAAGAACGTTTCTTACCTACGCAAAAACCACAACATGATATGCCAATTGCTATTTACCCTTCATAAGGACCCTTTTCATCGAATCCGATCCGACTAAAATGGGAGAGACAGACACCCGCTAGCCACCTTATGCAACTAGTGCATGTCAGTCGGTGGAACCAGTCTCACGTAAGAGTACGTGTAAGGTCGGTCCGGGCCGCTTTATCCCACAATGTCGCCGAATCAAGATTGGACTAGTAACGGTAAGCATATTGAATAAAATCAACGCCCACAACTACTTTGTGTTCTACTCGTGCATAGTAACTACGCATAGACCTAGCTCATGATGCCACTGTTGGGGAACGTAGCAATAATTCAAAATTTTCCTACGTGTCACCAAGATCAATCTATGGAGTCATCTAGCAACGAGGGAGGAGTGGATCTACATACCCTTGTAGATCGCGCGCGGAAGCGTTCAAGAGAACGGGGTTGATGGAGTCGTACTCGTCGTGATCCAAATCACCGATGATCCTAGCGCCGAACGGACGGCACCTCCGCGTTCAACACACGTACGGAGCAGCGACGTCTTCTCCTTCTTGATCCAGCAAGGGGGGAGGAGAGGTTGATGGAGATCCAGCAGCACGATGGCGTGGTGGTGGAAGTAGTGGGATTCCAACAGGGCTTCGCCAAGCGCTGCGGGAGGAGGGAGATGTGTCATGGGAGGGAGAGGGAGGCGCCAGGGCTTAGGTGTTGCTGCCCTCCCTTCCCCCCACTATATATAGGGCCAAGGGAGAGGGGGGCGCAGCCTTGGCCCTTCCTCCAAGGAAGGGTGCGGCCAGGGAGGAGTCCATCCTCCCCAAGGCACCCCGGAGGTGCCTTCCCCTTTTAGGACTCTTCCTTTCCCTTATCTCTTGGCGCATGGGCCTCTTGGGGCTGGTGCCCTTGGCCCATACAGGCCAAGGCGCACCCCCTACAGCCCATGTGGCCCCCCGGGGCAGGTGACCCCACCCGGTGGACCCCCGGGACCCTTCTGGTGGTCCCGGTACAATACCGGTGACCCCGAAACTTGTCCCGATAGCCGAAATAGCACTTCCTATATATAATTCTTTACCTCTGGACCATTCTGGAACTCCTCGTGACGTCCGGGATCTCATCCGGGACTCCGAACAACTTTTGGGTTACCGCATACTAATATGTCTATAACCCTAGCGTCACCGAACCTTAAGTGTGTAGACCCTACGGGTTCGGGAGACATGCAGACATGACCGAGATGACTCTCCGGTCAATAACCATCAGCGGGATCTGGATACCCATGTTGGCTCCCACATGTTCCACGATGATCTCATCGGATGAACCATGATGTCAATGGACTTAATCAATCCCGTATACAATTCCCTTTGTCTAGCGGTACGATACTTGCCCGAGATTCGATCGTCGGTATCCCGATACCTTGTTCAATCTCGTTACCGGCAAGTCTCCTTACTCATTTCGTAACACATCATCCCGTGATCAACTCCTTGATCACATTGTGCACATTATGATGATGTCCTACCGAGTGGGCCCAGAGATACCTCTCCGTTTACACGAAGTGACAAATCCCAGTCTCGATTCGTGCCAACCCAACAGACACTTTCGGAGACACCTGTAGTGTACCTTTATAGCCACCCAGTTACGTTGTGACGTTTGGCACACCCAAAGCACTCCTACGGCATCCGGGAGTTTCACAATCTCATGGTCTAAGGAAATGATACTTGACATTAGAAAAGCTTTAGCATACGAACTACATGATCTTGTGCTAGGCTTAGGATTGGGTCTTTGTCCATCACATCATTCTCCTAATGATGTGATCCCGTTATCAATGACATCCAATGTCCATGGTCAGGAAACCGTAACCATCTATTGATCAACGAGCTAGTCAACTAGAGGCTTACTAGGGACATGGTGTTGTCTATGTATCCACACATGTATCTGAGTTTCCTATCAATACAATTCTAGCATGGATAATAAACGATTATCATGAACAAGGAAATATAATAATAACTAATTTATTATTGCCTCTAGGGCATATTTCCAACACTAAGTACTCACAAGACTTACATCAGATCTAAACTAAGTATGCATCAGTACCAAAGGAATGGGTTGTATCTATAGACTGAACTGCAGAATGCCAGAAGAGAAGGGAATGCCTAGCCTATCGAAGACTGGCATCTTACAGCATTAGAAGAGTGCAGATTAGCATAATATAAATAGTAGTAAGTTGTATTAAACACGCCCAGATATCCTTTCTCGTCTCCCTACAAGAAAGCAATCCCAGAGCCACATATCCATTTCATGCCTCATCCAGTTCTAGTTGTATCGATCGGGATACAACTTTGAGCGTCCGTTACCATGGACACGACTACTCAAATAGATTAAACTTCCCTGCAGGGGTTCACAAACTTACCCAACACGCTCGATCAACTCCGGCCGGACACACCATTAGGTCATGACCGGCCTCGGCTGATCAACACACCGCAGTCCTACCTAGGCTCAATAGAGAGGCCAGCACGTCGGTCTACATCCTAATCGCGCAGGGGTCTTGGCCCCATCACCCTTTGCACTCCTGCACGTTGCATGGATGGCCGGGATCAGTCCTGGCAACTTCCTTATACAAGGCAGGTGCTTACACGGGCCACCCGGGCGCGTGTCGCTCAATCGCTGACATCCGAAGAGCTTTCGGCTGATACATACGACGCAGAGTGCCCATACTTATTCCTGTGTGGTGGTTAGTGCAAAAAATGCTAGAGGCCTACTTGGATCACATATCCAAACTGTTAGTGTCTTGGGAGCGTGCGGTAATGAGCAGAGACTCACGATCATGTGACCCCGTCGCCCCGTCTCGTGGACTTACGGCAAGGGTCCAGAATGCCCGGCCGTGTCATGTAATTATCTCGTGGGTACCCTCCAGGTCTACCCGACTACACATCAACTCGCGGGTACACTCGCGGTCAACCCGACTTCACGTTTCTCTCGCGAGTACCCCTCAGGGCTGACCCGACTTCATCATGGTTCTGGGGTAATGTCAAAGTAACAATGTGTCCAAAACAGCAAGGGGGAAACCCGAGGAATCACCCTCGATGGACTTCCACTCGATGTAACCGTCAAGGTGGACTTGGAGGAATCACCCTCGATGGTCCACACTTGAGTGGTTGCATGACAGAGTCTCTATTGGGAGTGGTGAAGCATGAATCACCCTCGATGACCACGACCGATTAGCTACACTACAAAGTTAACCTCAGAAGTGCTATACGAGGTATCACCCTCGGCACTCGATAGTAACCCTACAGTGTCGTACAACTAAGAGGTGTGATGTGATATGTCGGGCTCTAGACATTGATCACGTTGATCGAGTCATCGGGTAATCCAACGGGGGCAGCTGGGACAAGGTGAGGGGTCACTGGTGGATCACTAACCAACCTATACTAAGTAGTTTAGGATAAGCATGTGAGGTACAAAAGCAGGTTACAAAAGCAAGCTATGCATCAGACTAGGATCATACGAAAGCAGTAGCAGTTCTAATGCAAGCATAAGAGAGAAGGGAAATGGGTGATATCGGAATGATCAAGGGGGTTTGCTTGCCTGGAAGCTCTGCTAAAAAGGAAGAAGGGACGTCGATAACATAGTCGATCACAGAAGCAGTGTCGGTCTTGGGGTCTACAGGAGAGAAGAGGGGGAAGAAACAGTAAATACAATGCAAATGGATGCATCACTATGCATGACATGAAGTATGCAGAGCTAGGGGTGTTCTAACGCGATACTACACATTGTAGACGAAGAGGGAAAACATCCGGAGGGGTTTTCCCGATGTTTGGCATTTCTCCTGACTAATGAAAAGAGGGGGATGGTTCCATGTTCAGCATGTTAGTGGCATGTGACAGATGAGCATATTGCATATTCATATTTTTTGGATTTTCCTGAGAAATTTTCATATATAAATTATTTTCATCCGAGTTACGAATTATTTTATATGATTTTACAAAGTTTTAAACATTTTCTGTAATTATTTAATTCAAAAATAAAAGTAAAATTGCTATGTGCACCCGGTGCACAGCACCTAGAGTGCACCAGAGGGGCTAACTGGTGGGACCAGTCAACTGCACAGTCAGCAGTTGACTGGTCCCCTTTGACCAGTCAAAGTGGGTGCGTGGCCCCACCTGTAAGTGTCTCAGGGGGAGTTTATTTAATCTATTTTTTGTTTAAGTTAAAGGCCTTGGGCCCATGTGTCAGTGGGGATTAGTGAGGGGGTATTAGTAGTTAAACCCGTGGGGTCCACCGGTCGGTGGCCCACGCCGGAGTATAACATGGTGGCGGGCATGCCGTCAACCAGAACAGAGTCAGTGATCGTCAGAAATGCGCGTACATGAAGCCGTTCACTGCGCGGGCAGGTCCATTCGAACGCTCGTGTGACGGCGCTTCGAATGGCAGCGGCCGCATGGCCGGAGGTGGCCTCTATCGGCGCCGGCAACGAGAAGAAGCGGCGGCGGCTTCGGGTGAGCTTGGCCTCGGTGAGGCAGGGTACGGGGAGAAGAGCTAGCAGGGGCATTGGGTGTGTGGGAGCCTCAGGAGCATGGTGCCGATCTCGAAGGCGAGCACGGAGGGCCGAGGCCGCGACGATGAAGGTGAGCGGCGGCGACAGGCTCGGGCCTCGGTGATGGAGTAGCTAGGGGACGCCGGAGCTTCGAGAAGAGGAGGAGAAACAGGGGCTCACAGTGATACTGTAGGGGTGCACAGTGGGCTCGGGGGAGGCCCAGAGTAGACCAAGTGGCGATGGCGATCTCCGGCGCCCGAGGTTGAAGACAAAGGGCGTGGCGGCGATGTGGTGCGGCTCCAGGCCCCATGGTTCGATGGAGAAGGAATGGAGGACGAGGCGGAGCTCGTGGGCACGTCGGCATGGCGCAGGGGGGATGGTGGCCATGGCGGGGCGACGTGGCCGGCGGCGAACGCTGTCGGCGAGGGGGAATCTGGAGGAGGGGGCGAGCGCGTGGGGGAGAGAGAGCGAGGGAGCGAGGGGTGAGTGGGTGGAGGCATGTGGGGGAGGAGGCCCGTGGCATCGAGGGGTCGTCCTTATCCCCCATCGACGCCGGTGAGGCGGTGCGCTGGGAGCGCGCCCGACGCGGTTCAGGTCGGGGGTACAGGGGGGAGAAGGTGGCTGGTGGGGGAGGGTGGGCCGACTGGGCTGCGCTTACTGGTGGGCTAAGGCCCAGTCTGGCCTGGGCCCCCTTTTTCTATTTCTTTTCTGTTGGTTCCTATTTCTTTTTAGATTCACTTTTATTTTAGCTTTGTTAAATGTAAAACTTACTCCATAAATAGAGTTACAAATTAACTCACTACCACAAAAATTTTGTCACATTAATAAATTAGTTTAGCATTTTTTAAATTTTAAAAGCATTAAAATATTTGTTTTAGCCATTGTTTTAATTAGTTTAGGGCATTTAAACACTTTGCAAAAATGTTGGTTCACCACCAATATTAAAAAAAATGAATATTTGCCACATGACGAACATTTTAGATCTCATGTTTGTGAGTTTTGAATTTCACGTAGTATTTGAATTTGAATTCAAAGATGAATTTGAAAAGAGTTATGAGACAATGATGATCAACCACTTGTTTAGCAAAATGATTAGCTTAACCTCAGGGGTTACAGTAGCTCATTAGTACATGGGTGTTACAACGGACATGGAGACGGACATGGAGACGGACTGTACCCCCTCTGTGCAGTACCAAAGACCGGGACCCATATCCTCTTCTCCTGTACGGCGGCGAGGGTGTTGTGGACATACGTCTGCGAGGTGTTGGGGCCTGACTGGGAGGCCCTAAGTTTTGCCGACTTTCTCCAACATAGAGCTCTTCAGTAGTCGTGACATCGCCGCCTTTTTTGGCTTATTTTTGCGACGAAGTCGTGGTCTTTGTGGACGACGCATAATAAGATGGTGATTGAGGAGGTCTTTCCGAGGAAGGCGTCTGAGTCCTTCAAATTCCTTGCTTTTCTGCAGCACTGGCACCCACTCTCGAGGCGGCGTGATTGCGATCGGCTCGGTCTCATGTTGGATGCGCTCCTGGCTTCGGCGTGCCGCTTATCGTCATCTTAGTGCCATCTGGTGCCTGCCACTAGGTGGCTTTTTTCGTTATTTCTCTTATATTTTCTTGGGTGTGATTGTGATGTGGCACAGTGGTTGTTTGTCTGGTGATGTTCGAATATGGGTTGTATGTACCGTCGCTTTATTTATAAAGAGGGGCGAAAGCCTATTTCAAGGAGGGCGTCCCCAATCTTAGGCTCTTGCTGCTCCTTGTTCTTCTTCACGTGTCCATCTCACCCAAAACTTGAAAACTTCATTCACACAATACATAACGGAACTCGTGAGATAGGTTAGTATAATAAAATAAAGCAATCACTTGGGTAATGTCAAGAAAAGATTCATAATTGTTTCCACATAATACCCACTGTATTTTATCATTTATACAATTTATATTCCCCAATATATGCCGCGGAAACTCTAAAATAAGCAAACTATGCAATAAAAACAGAAGTTTTCAAAAACAAAACAACATGTAAAGATGCATTTTTGGTCATACTTTTACAACTCTAAAAATGCTGAAAAATTATGACAACGTAAACAATTTGCATAGCAATACTGTGTAAACATTTCAGCAAGTGATAACTTTCCACTATAGATCAAGAATCCAATTACTGGATGCAAGAGTTTCTGTGTCTACACATAACAGAATAAACAAGCATCCAAATCACCCTACAGGCTTAACTTGGCACAAAAATTAAAAGAAAATATACAAAGATAGTTAATATGGTAGCAATAATCATGTAGACACACTGAAACAAAAGGAAAAATAAAGATAACTATTGGGTTGCCTCCCAACAAACGCTATTGTTTAATGCCCTTAGCTAGGCATAATGCAAGATATTAAGTATTTTTTTATAATTATTGGGTTCCCTCCCAAGTACAATTGGATAAGACGGGTTGCATTCAATATCAAGAACAATAAATTCTACGGGCACATAATTTGTATTAGCAAAAATAATAACATCATTCACCCTTCCCATAGGCCTTTTAATAGTAGAATTCGCTAAGTGCAAATTTAAAGAACAGTCATTCATGTTGGTGAAACCAAGAACATCATACAACGCTTTTGGCATAGTTGAAACACTAGCTCCTAAGTCACACAAAGCCTTGCACTCAAAATCCTTTATTTTAATCTTAGTTGTGGGTTCTCCCTCGTCATGCAACTTTCTAGGTATGGAAACCTCTAATTCAAGTCTTTATTCTTGAGTTTTAATAAGAGCTTCTACAATATATTTTGTAAAAGCTTTATTTTGTTCGTAAACATTGGGTGAATTAATCATGGATTAAAGCAAGGAAATACAATTAGTAAGAGAACAATTACCATAATTAAAGTCTTTGTAATCCAAAAGAGTGGGAGTATCACTATCTAAAGTTTTTACCTCTTCAAACCCACTTTTATCATTTTTAGCAACAAGATCATCACCTTCTGAACAATTGGGACGCCTCTCAGCTAAAGTTGAAGCTTTGTAAGTCCCATCATTAGCAAGTTTAATATTTCTAAAAAAAGATTCAATAGTGGATCCACCAATATTTTTAACATCTTCATCATTACTAGCAAGAAAATGCAATTCGGCGTCCTTTTCCTCTCATTCTCTTCTAGCTCTAAGCATATCAATCATTTTCCTATTGTAATCAATGAGAGTTGAATTTCTTTCACAGATTCAGGCATTTCATACTTATTAGGTGGCACAAATTTAATTTTAAGCATATCCACATCATGCACAAGTCTATCCATGTTCCTAGACATATCATCAACTTTACTTAGTTTTCCTCTACCGTAGCATTGAATTTTTTTTAGAACTAATAAATTCTTTAACATTATTCTCAAGATCAGTAGGTATCCTAATATTATTATTATATGAATAACCATAATTATTAGAAGGATTACCGGGATATGGTCTAGTATTATTATTGAAATTCCCTCAATAAGCATTATTATTGAAATTGTTCCTTGAATTAAAATTCACATCAATAGCACAATTATTTTTATCAATCAAAGTAGATAGAGAAACATCATTTGGATCAATAGGAGCACTCTTAGTAGTAATCATGGACATGGTAGAATCAACTTTATCACTTAGGGAGGATATTTCCTCGACAAAATTTAACTTCATACCAGTTGGAGAGCGCTCGATGTGCCATTGGGAATAATTTGCCATCATATTATCGAGAAACTTTGTAGCTTCTTGAAGTTTGATCTCCATAAATGTACCACATGCAGCTGAATCTACAAGGTCTCTTGAAACAAGTTTAGTCCAGCATAAAAAATTTGCACTATCATCCATAAGCTCAATCCATGTATGGGACAATTTTTAAGCATCAATTTGATTATTTCCCAAGATTGTGCAACATGTTCTTGCTCACGTTGTTTAAAATTCATAATTTTATTCCACAAAGATATTATCACTACTAGGGAAAACCTTATACACAGAATCTTAGCAGCGGCGTGGTTTAAAAACAAACACTACTGCTAATTAGCAGTAGCGAGCTCCAGGAAACCACGCTACTAACATCCCGATAGCAGTAGCGCTCTAGGTGAAATAAGAGCTACTACTATAATTGCCACAGAATTGCCTCCAGGCTAGATATAGTAGTAGCGCCCTTCTCCTGGATGCGCTACTGCTAAAGTACTCAGTAGCAGCGTTTTTCTTCAAAACTCGTTGCTGCTAAGTATCACCGCAACTAATTAAGTTTAGTCCCATACTGCTAAGCGAACAAGGTGTTTACCACCTTAAATATGTTACTTCTCAAACTATCTCGAGCACTTGGTCTTGACTGAACTATATGTGTAGGATTTGTGGCTGCAATATGAATCTTCGCATGTGCCTATACAGGTACGGTGAAGATTCATGTTGACTATTTAGATTCTACACAAAAAGATCAATGATGACCAATGTATATTTTTGATGTTTTTACATGCTTAGACTTATAGCGTTTTTCCAAGACAAAGCAATACTGATATTGGGATAAAAAAGAAATAACTGCTTCCTTTAGCAGTAGCATTTTTTTCTAAAACGCGCTATAGCTAAATTAGCTATAGCGCATTTCCTTAAGAGCGCTACTGCTAGTTCGACTTAACCACCCGCGGGCTCAAAATTTTGCTAAGTCCTCCTTTCCCCCATGTTCCCCTACTCCTCTGTCGCCGCCACCCGAGCCCGAGCCTGCCCTCACCGCCGCCGCCCGAGGCCACCCTCAACCTCACCGCCGCCGCCAGCCGCCACTCTTGACCTCACCGTCGCCGCCCTCGACCTCACCGCCGCCGCCCGAGCCCGCCCAGGACCGCCGCCTCCCGATCCCGAGCCCGCCCTTGCCGCCCCTACCTCCGTTGCCGAGCACCTCCCCGCCACCGTCTCTCCCCTCTCTTGAAGCCCCCCACCCCTTCCCCACCCCCTCTCTCTCTCTCTCTCCTTAGTTAGTAGATGTTTTTTAGTAGTAGTAGATGTTAATTTAGGGTTCATAGATAATGATTTTTAGTAGTAGTAGATGTTAATTAGTAGTAGTGATGGTACTAGTTAACTAGGGCAGTATGGTTAATAGTAGATGTTTTTACTATTATATAATGTAGTTTTTTTACTGTTTTTAGTACATGTTTAAAATAATTAGTAAGTAAATTAATAAACTATTTGAACTAGTTTAGTTTTAGTTGAACTAGTTTAGTAAGTAAATTAATAAACTAGTTGAATTAATAGAACTAATGTATTTTTAGTAAGAAAATTAATATAACTAGTTGAACTAGTTTATTTTTAGTTTATTTCTATTTATAGTAAGTTTATATTTAGTAAGAACTATTTGAATTAATAGAACTAGTTGAACATGTCACATTTGTTGTTATTTTTTTAGTTTAAGCAATTATTCCCGCATCGATGTCGTTCGCTAGGGTTTTATTTATAGGCTTCTTGTTTTTGCAGAAATCAAGGAGCCCCTCCATCATCCCCGCCGTCGTCCCCGTCACCGACCCCCTCCGACCTCGAGGTGAGACCAGCCAAATCTCCATGTCAATATGAGTCCTATAAGATATGATGTAGATAAAAACATGTATATCTTGTCTTGCTCAAATAGGATATGTGGTTGCCCAAGTGGCTGGTCATGTTTATGTTACACCTCCGAGTGGCCTATGTTTTGTCGGAGTGTTGATTAATTTCCGATTTGTCAAATTTCAGGCGCTCGATATGTCCTGTTTTAGCAAAGGTCATGCCGGAATTTTTTGTGAATTTTGACATGACTTGTGCTAGAATATGTAGGAAATATGGAGTGGCCTGGATTTTCTAGAAAAATAATTAAACGACATTTCGGGTTGACATTAAGTCTGCAGAGGCTCCATCGAAAAATCAGTGAGGGAGTGTATCCACCATATATGAGAGAGGAGGAAGAATCCCGACTGTTGTCGTAGGGGTCGTTTCTCCTTCTTTTCCTTGTGCTAGACCTTTGTTATGCACTAGGGAAAGAAGGAGTAACGAACATCACCGACGGTCGCAAATGTCAGAGAGGAGGAATCACTGAGGGAGAGTCTCCACCATATAGACTCGGCAGACCGATAGTTAACCCATGATGAATAATAATGATCTAATTTAATTTTTATAGTACATATATTTAATTGTACAAGTTCAATATTTGAATTATGAACATAGGAAATGTCGTACTCGGACGACGAAATTCTCCCGGGGGAGTGCTCCTGGTGCCACGACGACCGGGGTTTCTGTGACAGGCCTCACCTGGACGAAGATCAGCGCTTCAGCATTAAGCTCGAGGAGGCCTTCGATTCTGATACGGTAAACTATGATGCAAAGTGTTTTTCGTAATTAAGCTCGACTTGTACTACTTCAACGTGTAATTTTTGTCTTTTACAATTCGACTAGCTTATCCCATGCCATGCAAGATGCTATTTCTTGGAGAGGATGGGTTTTGAAGATCATGAGAGGAATGAAACAAAGAAAATTAACCTAAGGACCCATCATGGTATGGATTTTGAGGTAAATCTATACAATTCAGAGAGTGTATCCCATTTTGGTTGCCCGGGTTGGGAAGCACTTTGCAAGATGTATGATTTTCAAGAGGGTATGTTTGTCACCATGGATCTTGGTGATCCTGACATCGACCAAGACAATTTGGACATTTGGGTCCTTGTTGATACGCTTCCAATTCTACCGCTATGTGAGTTTCTCAAACATAGTTATTAACTAATTTATATTGTTCCTTTCAAAATAGTTGACAGCTTATTTCCATTGACAGCTTATTTTAATTGTTCAAACAATGTGTGGAACATGGTAGACAGAACCTACTACACCGATGGCTCTGAGTTAACTTATCAGGAGAAAAATCATCTGGTCGCATTTTGTACTGATCTTGAGAATTACAATATCTATAATAAAACTCCTCCACATTATGGTCAATACGTGCCACTAGTGCACGTATTGAACTACGGTAACATCCATGGAGATGCCATGGTTAGATTTTTTTACTATTACGACATTCGTGCATCTTTTGCATAAATTCTTTTAAAACTTAACTACATTGCTAACTACGAAGTTATTACTATGTTTTTCAACAGAAAATCCCAGATGATTGTGTGCCTCATCTGATGTATTAGAAAGGTCGCCTTAATGTTTTGAACATACAACCAGGTCGTCCTACGAATCTCACCTGTCCATATCGGATTTCTAAAAGAAATGGAGACATGAAAATCACAAAATGGAAAAAATGTATGGACAGTCGTAAGGAGCTACTTGGAAGCAACATTGTGCGAAAGGCAAGAATTGGAGATAGGATAATCTCCATTCTCCATAATGGAGAGTCGGGGGCTATCTTGTTTTATGCTATTTTACCTAAGAGAATATAGTAGGTCCTAAGAGAATGTAGTAGGTCCTATGAGGTACAATATTTATTATGTGGTACAATGTGTTAGAGTTGATGATGAGGAGTAGTTGTGATTATGACTAGTGACCAACTTGATATGTGATGTCTCATTGATGAAAACGATGATCATGAGGAGGTGTTATATGACAATGATGTATTATGATGATAAGTTGTTAATGATATGATGATGATGATGATGATGACGATGATATTTACTATATCATTGGGTGAAAGAACCGCGGATTAGTTTCAAGTGGATGTCCATCCACTTGAAACTAGTCCACGGTTCTTTCACCCAGTGATGTAATAACTCATTATGATGTAAAAACAATATCTAAATTACTGTTGTATGAAAACTTGTATAAAGGTGTATGGATAAAACATGAAATAAAAAAGAAATAAAATGCGAAATAATAGTAGTAGCGCGTGTAGGGAGAAGCGCTACTAGTAATTACCAGTAGCGTTGTTTGGAGATAACGCTACTACTAAGTCGATATAGCAGTAGCGTGGGTTAACCCACGCTACTGCTAACCTTTAGCTGTAGCATCGTAATAGTAGCGCACCATCCCGCGCTACTGATAGGCCTAAAACCCGCGCTGCTGCTAGGCTTTTCCCTAGTAGTGTTTTAGTAGTTGGAAAGTATTTAGCAATGAAAGCATCTTTACACTTAGCCCATGAATCAATATTATTTTTTGTTAAAGATGAAAACCACGCTTTAGCTCGATCTTTAAGCGAGAAAGGAAATAATTTTATTTTCATAATATCATTATCCACAAATTTAAACTTTTGCATATCACATAATTCAACAAAGGTATTAAGATGGGATGCAACATCTTCATTAGGAGTTCCAGAAAATTATTCTTTCATTACAAAATTTAGCAAGGCGGCTTTAATATCATAAAACCCTACAATAGTGATGGGAGGAGCAATAGGAGTACTAATAAAATCATTGCTATTAGTTCTTGAGAAATCACAAAGTTCCGTATTTTCTGGAGTAGCCATGATAGCGATTAGAGAAAAGATAATAACAAAAAGGTACTTTTGCTGTTTTTGAGATTTTTTGCAAATAAAAGAAGAAGACAAATAAAAAGCCAAAAGGCAAGAAAATTAAAACAAGCAAAAAGAAAGTATTTGTACAAAGACACTTGATTTGTAAGATGAATCCTCTCTGGCAATGCTGCCAAAAATCCTTGTGTTGTTCTCGTAGGAAGTTGTTGGATTTCCCTGAAGAGGAAGGGTGATATAGCACAACAGTAGAAACTATTTCCCTCAGTTCAAAACCAAGGTTTATCGAGCCAGTAGGAGGTAACACACGTACAACTTTAACAACACCTGCACACAAACAAAATAATTGCTTGAACCCAACAAAGGCAAAAGGGTCGTCACTCCCCTTGTTCTTGCCAGCCAAAAGGTTAAAAGCAAATAATAGTAAAGATAGTAAAAGATAATAGTAACTAGGATACTGACAGCAAATTGATAGCAATTGTAGGAACTAGTAAATATATGGAGAATGGACCCGGGGCCATAGGTTCACTAGAGGCATCTCTCTCGGAAGCAGAATAGCGAAGGGTAAACAAATTACTATTGGACAATTGATAGAATTGAGCATAGTTATGAAGATCATCGAAGGCATAATCATTATATAGGGATTACGTCCGTGACAAGTAGACCGTTAATCCAACTGAAGGAAATATCCCCTATAGGCAATAATAAAGTTGTTATTTTATATTTCCTTATTCATGATAAAGGTTTATTATTCATGCTAGAATTGTATTGATCAGAAACCTAAATACATGTGTGAATACATAAACAAATGTCGTGTCCCTAGTGAGCCTCTACTTGACTAGCTCATTGATCAAAGATGGTTAAGCTTTCCTAACCATAGATATGAGTTGTCATTTGATAACGGGATCACATCATTAGGAGAATGATGTGATGGACAAGACCCATCTGTTAGCTTAGCATAATGATCGTTCAGTTTTATTGCTATTGCTTTCTTCATGTCAAATACATATTCCTTCGACTATGAGATTATGCAACTCCCAGATAAGGAATACCTTGTGTGCTATCAAACGTCACAATGTAACTGGGTGATTATAAAGATGCTCTGCAGGTATCTCCGAAGGTGTTTGTTGAGTTGGCATACATCGAGATTAGGATTTGTCACTCCAAGTTTTGGCGAGGTATCTCTGGGCCCTCTCGGTAATACACATCATAAGCTTGCAAGCAAATGACTAAGGTGTTAGTCATGATATGATGTATTACAGAATGAGTAAAGAGACCTGCCGGCAACGAGATTGAACTAGGTATGAAGATACCGATGATAGAATCTCGAGCAAGTAACATACCGATAGACAAAGGGAATTACATATGTTGTCATAACAGTTCGACCGATAAAGATCTTCATAGAATATGTTAGGAGCCAATATGGGCATCCAGGTTCCGCTATTAGTTATTGACTGGAGAGGTATCTCGGTCATGTCTACATAGTTCTCGAACCCGTAGGGTCCGCACGCTTAACGTTTGATGACGATATAGTATTATATGAGTTATGTGATTTGGTGACTGAATGTTGTTCAGAGTCCCGGATAAGAACATGGACATGACGAGGAGTATCGAAATGGTCGAAAGGTAAAGATTGATATATAGTACGATGGCAATCGGACACTAGAAGTGTTTCGAGGGGTACCGGGTACTTATCGGGTCACCGGAAGGGGTTTCGGGCACCCCCGGCAAAAGATATGGGCCTTATGGGCCAACAGGGAAACGCACCATCCACAAGGGGCTCGTGCACCCCCCATATGGGCTGCCCTAGGAGGAGAAGGAGAGAGGGGAAGGGAAAGGAAAGAGTGGGATAGGATTCCCCCCTTCCTTCCCTCTCCCCCCTCTTTCCTTCCCCCTCCGACATATATGGCAGGGGGCACACGGCTTGGGAGGAGCCCAAGTAGGATTCGGTCCTACTTGGGGTGCCTACTAGCCTCTCCCCTCCCCCTCCCACCTATATATATATATGGGGGGGGGGGGGGGCTAGCACACACCAGATCAATTGTTAGCCATGTGCGGTGCCCCCCTCCACCGTTTACACCCCCGGTCATATTTTCATAGTGCTTAGGCGAAGCCATGCGGAGATCACTTCACCATCACTATCACCACGCCGTCGTGTTGACGGAACTCATATAATACCTCAACATCTTGCTGGATCAAGAAGGCGAGGGACGTCACCAACCTAAACGTGTGCAGAATGCGGAGGTGTCGTCCGTTCGGTACTTGACCAGTTGACGTGAGAAGAAGTTTGACTACATCAACCGCGTTGTGAAACGCTTCCGCTTACGTTCTACAAGGGTACGTATACACACACTCTCCCTCGTTGCTATGAATCTCCATGGATAGCTCATTGCGCGTGCGTAGAATTTTTTTTGTTTTCCATCCAACAATTCCCAACAGTGGCATCATGAGCCAGTTCTATGCATAGATGATATGCACGAGTATAACACAAAGAGTTGTGGGCGGTGATAGTCATACTGCTTACCACCAACGTCTTATTTTGATTCAGCGGTATTGTGCGATGAAGTGTCCTGGACCAACCTTACATGTCCACGCACATGAGACCGGTTCCACTGACAGACATGCAACTAGTTTTGCATAAAGGTGGCTGGCGGGTGTCTGTTTCTCCTAATTTAGTTGAATCGAATTTGATTATGGCCGGTCCTTGAAGAAGGTTAAATAGCAAACTTGAAAAAACACCATTGTGGTTTTATGCGTACACTGGTGCAGAGACCTGCTATACAAACAGTTATTAACCCCTTTCCGCGACGGCGCTTGGAACCATCGCCAAGTGAGTGTGGGCGATAGGGGGTCCTTCCCACACGACCCATAAACCATCGGGGATAGGCCCTCCTGGCACACAAAATGAGCTCGTGTTGATCTGGCGAGGCATCTCAACCCAATCATTTCAATTCGTATGTACACCCCACACGGCGAATCCCAGAAAAATATTTTCATTCGTATGTATATCACACACAGTTTTTTGTGGAAAAGTTTGTGCAAGGTGTCCTAACGCAAGCAATTCTTTGCCGGAAGCCATGTGTGATTGTTAGTTGACCGAACACGCCTACTTTCTAGTAACCGAGTGGGTTCTTTGAGTTCATCGCCCATAGTGTTGTCTGAGTAACCGTCTGCAATAGAAAACCCCAATAAGCAGGGTAATTGGCCTATTATCGATAATCCATGTAGTAATCAAATTGATATTTCTTATAAAACACACAAGATATTTCATATTCGTATAGGGACAACCAAGATTTCATAATCGAATTACATCAGATAGCTTTGGCACTCTGATACGCCATTACACAACAGCACCAAGTTTCACATGCAACATCGAAAACATTTGGAAAGTAGCATCATACACGGTAAATAGATAGATGAATCTCATGTGGGAAACTGCAAAAGCAGAAGGCAAATATTGAGCCTTCAGTGATGTTGAATGTCCTTGCAAATTTAGGCTAGTGGCTATGGATAATTGCCCGCCCAATCTTCGTCCTCTTCAGGAAGACTTCAATATTGTATCGTGGGTGTTGAATGAATACCTTCCTCGCCTCTTGACCATGCGGGTGGTTTGAGAGGTAATCATCGGTGAACTGCTTTGAAAAGTACTAAAAACAAAGATATGCATAAGTCGTTGTTATAAATTTTGAAATGGTGCAAGGGGTAAAAACAAGGTAAAAGAGTTACTACCATCCTATAGTTGATTGATGTCTTCTTCATTGTGCAAACAAAGATCTTGCTGTTATTCGTCGCAAGTTTCTTCATCCTAACAATCTTTCTGAGTTTCTTGACTGACTGATATTCATGGACATCTCATTTCCCCATATGCAAAATGTGTCGAACAGTGGGTCTAAGCCTCTGACAGCAGGACCTACATGTGCAAGACCAAATTGTAAGAAACCTAAATATTAGAATGATTCCTGCAACTGCACAATAATGTGCTATTAGCGAAAGGACCGTGCATGGGCATACCTCGATGGTAAACCATAGTGTCTCCCATTGTTTCCCTGCAACACACATAAGGAATATCTTGATCAGGTTAATTGATAGTTGCCATACTATCAGTAGAATATGTATTGAGTACAACCAAATTCGATTTATTTCACATGCATAACAATACAAAATTGTACCCACAGCAAATGAAAATCAAATTGTAGAATTGAACCAAACAGTTAAACGGACAGTAGACCAAATGAACCAAAATAGTTAACTGAGCACGACATTGCAGAATAGAAACATTTACTAGAAGATAAGACAATTAACAAAACAAAGAATGCTTGAGAACAGTACTATGAAATGTATCAATTGTTGGACCAAATAGTTAACTAAACATTACATTTCAGAGGACCAAACTGTTAACTGAACATTACATTTTAGAGGACCAACTTGTTAACTGAACATTAGATTGCATAACATTACAGAGGACAAATCACTAGAAGGCACTGGCGGTGGCCTCGAGAAAACAGCACGAACTCTGTTTTAAAGTAGACAACCGTGTGGCGGTGTTGACGGTGGCCTCGAAGACGAGGTGCTCCTCCCAGATCTGGCGGTAGGCACGCATGGAAGCCATAGCGACCTCGTGCGCGCGTGCGGCCACGATTTACTTCTCCGCTGCCAGATGCTACTGAGCTCCACGTTATACTTCATGCAAAATGGCTGTGGGCGGCGCTTAATTGGAGGAGGGGAACAATGATTTTGGTCGAAGATGTCACGCCGTCGGTCGGGGCATGTGGGACAGGAAGGAGGACGATGGTGTGGGTGGGGTGTGGATTACCTGACCATATTGACGAGGCCGCGCAGCAAGAAGAAGGGTCGGCGGCGAGGAGACTGCGCAGCAAGAAGAAGGGTCGCCGGCAAGGAGGCGGCGCTGCAAGAAGAAGGGTCGCCGACGAGGAGGCGGCACTGCAAGAAGAAGGGTAGCCGGCGAGGAAGCGGCGCTGCAAGAAGAAGGGACGCCGGTGAGGAGGCTGAGCTGCCAGTAAGTAGCAGTGAAGGTTTGAACTTGGAAATCAAGGAGGAACAATGGAAATGTGGCTTTTGGTGGGAGGGAGGGGCGGGGAGATAGATATTTCCGCGGTGGCAGAAAATTTTTGCTCGATGCCGCGAGAAACTGGCGCACAAGTGTGGTTCAAGCAGGGACGGTGGAATGTATATGACGAAGCTTCCTGCGTAAGCCAGTCAAGACGGTGCGCCAAGATATTTTATATCGCATCCCACATGATTCTTCCTAGTAAACTATTTGTGGTATACCTGATTTTTTTCATTATGTTTTGAAAGACAAAATGGTGTTACGGAGGGAAAGGATGGTGAAGTGTATGTTAGAACATTTATGTACAGTGAACATGCAACTACATGAGTGTCGTGTTTAAATTTGGAATTATTCCGGGTTCGTTTTGCATTTTTATGGATTAATTGAGTTTCTAAGCATTTAATGTGCATAATTCAAATTTGAACTACAAGAACATACTCCAGTGCACCAAAGTTTGTTGTAAAATCACATGTGTGTCTTTGGGTGAATTTATAGGTCCCATTCAAGAAATGGGAATGAAATTCAAACATCTGGCCGTCGTGGCTCGGTCGGGAACATTGAGAAACTTGGTCTTAAAATTCCTAGAAATTCAAAACTAGCCTGAAAATCATGAAACTTGGCATGGTGTCATTTCATGGCACCAACATGTTGTGGTAAAAAAATTGGCCACATTTGGACAAGTTTTTGGGTATAAGCTTCTTGCAAACCAGAGCTTCTCTCGAGAAGACTCGTGGTTCCCGAGGGGGGACATGTCACCTTTGTGTGCGAAATGATATACGCTGCCTCCCCCCTTGATTTTTTTACAGAGGCAACATAGAACTATATGAGTATCGTGCTAAATTTTGGAATTATTCCGGGTTTCATTTGGACTTTCTTATACATTAATTGAATTTCTGGTCATTTAATGTGCATAATTCAAATTTGAACTACAAGCACATGCTCCAGTGCACCAAAGTTGGTTGAAGAATCAAATGTGTGTCCTTGGGTGAATTTCTAGGTCCCATGCAAGAAATGGGAATGAAATTCAAACATCTGGGTGTCATGGCTCGGCCGGAAAGATTGAGAAACTTGGTTTTTAATTCATGTAAATCCAAAACACGCTGAAAATCATGAAACTTGGCATGGTGTCATGACATGGTACCAACATGTTGTGGTAATTTTTTTGGCCGAATTGGGACAAGCTTTGGTACAAGCTCCTTGCAAACCGGAGCTTCTCTCAAGAAGGCTTGTGGTTCCAAGAGGGAACGTGTCACCTCCGTGTGTGAAACAACATACGTACACTGCCTTCTCTCACCTTAATTTTTTACACACGTAGATTAGACCAAATGGAAGTATCGTGCTAAATTTTGGAATTATTCTGGGTTCGTTAGGCCTTTTTATGCATTAGTTGAATTTTTGGGCATTTAATGTGCATAATTCAAATTTAAACTACAATCACATGCTCGAGTGCACCAAAGTTGGTTGAAAAATCACATGTGTGTCCTTGGGTGAATTTCTAGGTCCCATGCAAGAAATGGGAATGAAATTCAAACATCTGGGCGTCGTGGCTCGGCGAGAAAGATTGAGAAACTTGGTTTTTTAATTCCTATAAATCCAAAACACACCTGAAAATCATGAAACTTGGCCTGGTGTCATGACATGGCACCAACATGTTGTGGTAATTTTTTTAGCCGAATTGGGTCAAGCTTTGGTATAAGCTTCTTGCAAACCGGAGCTTCTCTCAAGAAGGCTCATGGTTCCGAGAGGGAACGTGTCACCTCCGTGTGCGAAACGACATACACTGCCGTCTCCCGCCTTAATTTTTTTACACAGGTAGATTAGACCAAATAGAAGTATCATGCTAAATTTTGGAATTATTCCGGGTTTCGTTTGGCATTTTTTATACATTAATTGAATTTCTGGGCATTTAATGTGCAGGATTCAAATTTGAACTACAAGCACATGCTCCAGTGCACCAAAGTTGGTTGAAAAATCATATGTGTGTCCTTGGGTGAATTTTTAGGTCCCATGCAAGAAATGGGAATGAAATTCGAACATCTGGGCGTCGTGGCTCGGCTGGAAATATTGAGAAACTTGCTTTTTTAATTCCTATAAATCCAAAACACTCCTGAAAATCATGAAACTTGGCATGGTGTCATGACATGGCACCAACATGTTGTGGTAAATTTTTTGGCTGAATTGGGACAAGCTTTGGTATAAGCTTCTTGCAAACCAAAACTTCTCTCAAGAAGGCTCGTGGTTCCGAGAGGGAACGTGTCACCTCCGTGTGCGAAAACGACATAAACTGCCTTCTCCCGCCTTAATTTTTTTACACAGGTAGATTAGACCAAATAGAAGTATCATGCTAAATTTTGGAATTATTCCGGGTTCGTTTGGCCTTTTTATACATTAATTGAATTTCTGGGCATTTAATGTGCATAATTCAAATTTAAACTACAAGCACATGCTCCAGTGCACCAAAGTTGGTTGACAAAAAACATGTGTGTCCTTGGGTGAATTTGTAGGTCCCATGCAAGAAATGGGAATGAAATTCAAACATCTGGGCATCGTGGCTTGGCTGGAAATATTGAGAAACTTGGTTTTTGAATTCCTGTAAATCCAAAACACGCATGAAAATCATGAAACTTGGCATGGTGTCATGACATGGCACCAACATGTTGTGGTAATTTTTCTGCCCGATTTGCGAAGGCGCACACATTAACAATCAGCAAAGTCATTTTGGAACAAGTGATGTCATGTTACAAATCAAAAACACAAGTATTATTGAAACCGTGGGCATTCTACTTACCAATTACGTGTCGCCACGCGTCCCCTTTTTTATAGGCTAGGAGGTGTCGTGTGGGGTAGCTATTTGAGTCCGGGAGGCGTGCGATCAGACCCCTGCGCGTGCTCATCAGGAGGAGAGCCCTTTGACCTCTATCCACCGTGCACCTGCCTCCCAACGTCTCCATTAGTGGTGCCCGAGCCCCTGTTTAACAGCATGGCTATGTCTCACTGGATTGAGATTTAAGAGAGAAAAAAGAAAAATCTGAAAACAAAGTTTTGCACGGATCTTGATGTAAGATCCGACGGACCTATATAGCATCGAATGCGACTTATAGGAAGACTGATGAATATAAGGACGATGACAATGCATAATAATTGTCTTACATATTTAGGAACACAATTAAAAAAAGCCACATGCGGCAACGCACGAAATACACAAGGGTAAAAGAAGGAAGACAACGATCTGGTTCGCTGATCTCTACTTTCTTGATGTGTTGCTGCAGGCCGCGGGAACTAGTCTCTGCGGCGAGCGGCGATGAGCTCTTTCTTGTCCTCAAGATTTTGCTTGAGAGCATCCACGGATTCCTCCACTAGCCTTCTGTGCTTGATGCGTGGCATGGCATTCTCGTCCATAAGTTTCTTAGCGATGATGCCGGTCCTCTTCAACAAGGCAGTTGTCTCCTACCGCTACTCCGCACTTCCGACGGATCTTCGCCCTCAGGAGGTCGCGCTCAGCCCGGAGCTTCACATTGCTCTCATTTAGTTGTCGAGTGGCGCCGGTAGCCTGTTCAAATGAGACTTTCATGCCGTCCTGCACCCTCGCCGAGCCGAAGATCTGATCCATCTGGCTATGGATGATCGCATGCATGAGCCTGTAAGAGTCCTCGCCTGCCCGCGAGACATTTTCCCAGGCCGCCACGGCGCGGGAGGACATCTCTGCTACATTCGCAATGCGGCGGGACATCTCTTCTGCTTCCGCGGCGCGGCCGGACCATTCTGCTGCATCAACGTTGCGGCGGGACCTCTGTGCTGCTTCGGCGGCATGGCGGAACCTCTGTGCTGCTACGGTCGCGTGGCGGGACATGTCGGCTGCTTTTGCGACGAGGCAGGACATCTCTCGTGCTTTCGCTTCCATGCTCGCCTCTCCTTGGTGGCAATCTCTCGACCCAGAACTCATGCTGGCCATGGCAGATGCAAGGGAACGATGATGAATAACTTGGTACTAACTTGTTTTTGTGGATGAGGAGTTGAGGAGGAATGTGCAGTCAGTAGTATTTATAACCAAGTACTAATACGCTCCTAAGTGGGAAACCGTTTAGGTTTTCATCGGTGTGAACAGGTTTGCAATTAAATATAATGTGGTGGTAATTTGGAATGTGACGGGGCGCGGGCTCAAAATTTATTGACGGTTCTAGGGCAGCACTATTCCTGGAAGGCGTAATGTGGGCACACTTTCTCAGCCGCGTACGTGGCGTTTGCACCATAGGGTGCACCGCAATAGGCAATGTCAGCACACGTCTTGTTCCAACAACCGTCCGCGCTCGTTATTACCATTGCACACAATTCTTTTAATTAGAATGTGTGCCGTCTAGCACACACACATTCATCTGTGTAACTGTTTTTGTTTGTTGTGGCTAATCGCAAACAGTTCATCCAAGTGAAGTGTATGCCATCAATCGCAGACACTTTGATATGGCTAACCGTTTCTGTTCTGTTTCCTAATCGCAAATAGTTAATCCTTCTGAAGTGTATACCCTCAATCGCACACACCTTTATCTAGCTGCCCGTTTCTGTTGTTCCTCCTCATCACAAACATTTAATCCGAGTGAACTGTATGTTGTATATCACACACGCCTTCATCTGGCTGCCCGTTTCTGTTCTTCTTCTAGATCACAAATAGTTAATTGAACTGAACTGTATGCCCTGCATCGCACACGCAACTAAAATCAAAACTGTGTTTGATGCATCCGTCATCGCAAACATTTTGCACCTTTTTTACGGTTTTTTACACCACCATTGCGTTTAATGCATCGCACACAGTTTCGTCAAAGGGTCTCTGATCGTAGTGTCGCATTAGCAGCATCCTGAAGTAGTGGTAGGTAAAACGGTTCTTGCTAGAAGCCCATAGCAGCCACGTAAAACTTGCAACAACAAAGTAGAGGACGTCTAACTTGTTCTTGCAGGGCATGTTGTGATGTGATATGGTCAAGACATGATGTGATAAATGTTATTGTATGAGATGATCATGTTTTCTAAGTTATCGGCAACCCGCAGGAGCCTTATGGTTATCTCTTTATTGTATGAAATGCAAACGTCATGTAATTGCTTTACTTTATCACTATGCATTAGCGATAGTTGTAGAAGCAATACTTGGCGAGACGACCATGACGCAACGATGGAGATCCAGGTGTCGATCCGGTGATGATGGAGATCATAACAATGCTTTGGCAATGGAGATCAAAAGCACGAGATGATGATGGCCATATCACGTCACATATTTTGATTGCATGTGATGTTTATCTTTTATGCATCTTATTTTGCTTAGTATGGCGGTAGCATTATAAGATGATCCCTTCACTAAATTTCAAGGTAAAAGTGTTCTCCCTAAGTATGCACCATTGCTACAGTTTGTCATGTTGAGACACCACATGATGACCGGGTGTGATAGACTCTACGTTCACATACAACGGGTGCAAGACAGTTTTGCACATGCGGAATACTTAGGTTAAACTTGATGAGCCTAGCATGTACAGACATGGCCTCGGAACACTAGAGACCAAAAGGTCGAACGTGAATCATATAGTAGATATGATCAACATAGAGATGTTCACCATTGATGACTACCCCATCTCACGTGATGATCGGACATGGGTTAGTTGATTTGGATCACGTATCACTTAGATGACTTGAGGGATGTCTATTTTGAAGGAAATATGCCCTAGAGGCAATAATAAAGTTGTTATTTATATTTCCTTATATTATGATAAATGTTTATTATTCATGCTAGAACTGTATTAACCAGAAACTTGATACATGTGTGAATACATAGACAAAACAAAGTGTCCCTAGTATGCCTCTACTTGACTAGCTTGTTAATCAAAGATGGTTAAGTTTCTTGACCATAGACATGTGTTGTCATTTGATGAACGTGAGCACATCATTAGGAGAATGATGTGATGGACAAGACCCATCCGTTAGCTTAGCATAATGATCGTTAAGTTTTATTGCTATTGCTTTCTTCATGACTTATACATATTCCTCTGACTATGAGATTATGCAACTCCCGAATACCGGAGGAACACCTTGTGTGCTATCAAACATCACAACATAACTAGGTGATTATAAAGATGCTCTACAGGTGTTTCCAAAGGTGTTTGTTGGGTTGGCATGGATCAAGATTAGGATTTTTCACTCCGAGTATCAGAGAGGTATCTCTGGGCCCTCTCGGTAATGCACATCACTATAATCTTTGCAAGCAATGTGACTAATAATTTAGTTGCGGGATGATGCATTACGGAACAAGTAAAGAGACTTGCCGGTAACGAGATTGAACTAGGTATGAGGACGACGACCGAATCTCGGGCAAGTAACATACCGATGACAAAGGGAATCATGTATGTAATCATTGCGGTTTGACCGATAAAGATCTTTGTAGAATATGTAGGAAACAATATGAGCATCCAGGTTCCGCTAGTGGTTATTGACCGGAGATGTTTCTCGGTCATGTCTACATAGTTCTCGAACCTGTAGGGTCCGCATTCTTAACCTTCAATGACGATTTGTATTATGAGTTATGTGTTTTGGTGACCGGAGATTGTTCGAAGTCCCGGATGAGATCATGGACATGAAGAGGAGTCTCGAAATAGTCGAGAGGTAAAGATTGCTATATTGGACGAAAGTATTCGGACATCGGAATGGTTTCGGGACATTTCGGATATTTATCGGGGTACCGGGGGTTACCGGAACCCCCCGGGGAAGTAATGGGCCTTCATGGGCCATAGGGGAGAAAGAGAGGGGAGCCCACAGGGTGGCGCCCCCTCCCCCAAGGAAGTCCCAATTGGACAAGGGGGAAGGGGGCGCGGCCCCCTTTCCTCTTTCACTCTCCCTCTCCTGCCCTTTTCCCTCCAATGAGAAAGGAAAAAGAGGGGGGTTGAATCCTACTAGGAGTGGAGTCCTAGCAGGACTACCCCCCTTGGCGTGCCCCCTCTAGGCCGGCCGGCCGCCTCCTCCCCTCCTCCTTTATATACGGGGGCAGGGGCACCCAAAGCACAATAGTTATTCTCGTAGCCGTGCGCGGTGCCCCCCTCCACAGTTTACTCCTCCAGTCATAGCGTTGTAGTGCTTAGGCGAAGCCCTACGCGGATCACATCACCATCCCCGTCACCACACCATCGTGTTGACTAAACTCTCCCTCGACCCTCTACTGGATCAAGAGTTCGAGGGATGTCATTGAGCTGAACGTGTGCTGAACTCGGAGGTGTCGTACATTCGGTACTAGATCGGTTGGATCGTGAAGACGTTCGACTAAATCAATCACGTTAACCTAACGCTTCTGGTTTTGGTCTAGGAGGGTACATGGACACACTCTCCCCCTCTCGTTGCTATGCATCTCCTAGATAGATCTTGCGTGATCGTAGGAAAAAATTTTAAAATGCATTCTGCGTTCCCTAACAGTGGCATCCGAGCCAGGTCTATGCGTAGATGATATGCATGAGTAGAACACAAAGAGTTGTGGGCGATAATAGTCATACTGCTTACAACCAACGTCTTATTTTGATTAGGAGGTATTGTTGGATGAAGCGGCCCGGACCAACCTTACATGACCACGTTCATGAGACCGGTTCCACCGACAGACATGCAACTTGTTTTGTATAAAGGTGGTTGGCGGGTGTCTATTTCTCCAACTTCAGTTGAATTAGATTTAACTACGGTCGGTCCTTGTTGAAGGTTAAAACAGCACACTTGACGAAAAATCGTTGTGGTTTTGATGCGTAGGTAAGAACGGTTCTTGTTAGAAGCCTGTAGCAGCCACGTAAAACTTGCAACAACAAAGTAGAGGACGTCTAACTTGTTTTTTGCAGGGCATGTTTTGATGTGATATGGTTAAGACATGATGTGATATAAGTTATTGTATGAGATGATCATGTTTTGTAGAAGTTATCGGCAACTGGCAGGAGCCTTATGGTTGTCGCTTTATTGTATGAAAAGCAATCGCCATGTAATTGTTTTACTTTATCACTATGCGATAGGGATAGTTGTAGAAGCAATAGTTGGCGAGACGACAATGATGCTACGATGGAGATCAAGGTGTCAAGCCGGTGACGATGGAAATCATGATGGTGCTTTGGAGATGGAGATCAAAGGCACAAGATGATGATGGTCATATCATGTCACATATTTTGATTGCATGTGATGTTTATCTTTTTATGCATCTTATTTTGCTTAGTACGGCGATAGCATTATAAGATGATCCCTCACTAAATTTCAAGGTATAAGTGTTCTCCCTGAGTATGCACTGTTGCGACAGTTCGTCGTGCTGAGACACCACGTGATGATCGGGTGTGATAAGCTCTACATTCACATACAATGGGTGCAAAACAGTTTTGCACGTGTAGAATACTCGGGTTAAACTTGACGAGCCTAGCATATGCAGATATGGCCTCGGAACACTGAGATCGAAAGGTCGAATGTGAATCATATAGTAGATATGATCAACATAGAGATGTTCACCATTGAATACTACTCCATCTCACATGATGATCAGACATGGTTTAGTTGATATGTATCACGTGATCATTTAGATGACTAGAGGGATGTCTATCTAAGTGGGAGTTCTTTAGTAATATGATAAATTGAACTTTAATTTATCATGAACTTAGTCCTGGTAGTTTTTGCATATCTATGTTCTTGTAGATCAATGGCATGTGCTACCGTTCCCTTGAATTTTAATGCGTTCCTAGAGAAAGCTAAGTTGAAAGTTGATGGTAGCAACTACACGGACTGGGTCCGCAACTTGAGGATTATCCTCATTGCTGCATAGAAGAATTACGTCCTAGAAGCACTGCTGGGTGCAAGGCCTGCTGCAGGAGCAACCCCGGACGTTATGAATGTCTGGCAAGCTAAATCTGATGACTACTCGATAATTCAGTGTGCCATGCTTTACGGCTTAGAATCGGGACTTCCAAAGGCGTTTTGAACATCATGGAGCATATGAGATGTTCCGGCAGTTGAAGTTAATATTTCAAGCAAAAACCCGAGTTGAGAGATATGAAGTCTCCAACAAGTTCTATAGCTGCAAGATGGAGAAGAATAGTTCTATCAATGAACACATACTTAGAATGTCTGGGTACCACAACCACTTGACTCAGCTGGGAGTTAATCTTCCTGATGATAGTGTCATTGATAGAGTTCTTCAATCACTGCCACCAAGCTATAAAGTCTTCGTGATGAACTATGATATGCAAGGGATAAAAGACAATTCCCGAGCTCTTTGCAATGCTAAAGGCTACGGAGGTAGAAATCAAGGAGCATCAAGTGTCGATGGTTAACAAGACCACTAGTTTCAAGAAAAAGGGCAAAGGGAAGAAGGGGAACTTCAAGAAGAATAGCAAGCAATTGCTGCTCAAGGGAAGAAGCCCAAGTCTGGACCTAAGCCTGAAACTGAGTGCTTCTACTACAAAGGGACTGGTCACTAGAAGCGGAATTGCCCCAAGTATTTGGCGAATAAGAAGGATGGCAAAGTGAAAGGTATATTTGATATACATGTTATTGATGTGTACCTTACTAATGCTCGTAGTAGCGCCTGGATATTTGATACTGGTTCTATTGCTCATATTCGCAACTCGAAACAGGGGCTACGGATTAAACGAAGATTGGCTAAGGACGAGGTAACAATGCACATCGAAAATGGTTCCAAGGTCGATGTGATTGCCGTCGGCACACTACCTCTACATCTACCTTCGGGATTATTTTTAGACCTAAATAATTGTTTTTTGGTGCCAGTGTTGAGCATGAACATTATATCTGGATCTTGTTTGATGCGAGACGGTTATTCATTTAAATCAGAGAATAATGGTATTTATATGAGTAATATCTTTTATTGTCATGCACCCTTGATGAGTGGTCTATTTTTGTTGAATCTTGATCGTAGTGATACACATATTCATAATATTGAAACCAAAAGATGCAAAGTTAATAATGATAGTGCAACTTATTTGTGGCACTGCCGTTTAGGTCATATTGGTATAAAGCGCATGAAGAAACTCCATACAGATGGGCTTTTGGAATCACTTGATTATAAATTGCTTGATGCTTGCGAACCATGCCTCATGGGCAAGATGACCAAGACTCTGTTCTCCGGAACAATGGAGCGAGCCACTGACTTATTGGAAATAATACATACTGATCTATGCAGTTCAATGAGTGTTGAGGCTCCTAGCGGGTATCGTTATTTTCTGACCTTCACAGATGATTTGAGCATATATGAGTATATCTACTTAATAAAACATAAGTCTGAGACATTTGAAAAGTTCAAAGAATTTTGGAGTGAAGTGGAAAATCATCGTAACAAGAAAATAAAGTTTCTACGATCTGATCGAGGATGCGAATATTTGAGTTACGAGTTTGGTCTTCATTTGAAACAATGTGGAATAGTTTCGCAACTCACGCCACTTGGAACACCACAGTGTAATGGTGTGTCTGAACGTCGTAACCATACTTTATTAGATATGGTGCGATCTATGATGTCTCTTACCGATTTACCACTATTGTTTTGGGGTTATGCTTTAGAGACAGCTGCATTCACGTTAAATAAGGCACCATCTAAATCCGTTGAGACGACACCATATGAACTGTGGTTTGGCAAGAAACCTAAGCTGTCGTTTATTAAAGTTTGGGGCTGCGATGCTTATGTGAAAAAGCTTCAACCTGATAAGCTCGAACCCAAATCGGAGAAGTGCGTCTTCATAGGATACCCAAAAGAAACTGTTGTGTACACCTTCTATCATAGATCTGGAGGCGAGACATTTGTTGCCAAGAATGGATCTTTCTAGAGAAGGAGTTTCTCTCGAAAGAAGTGAGTGGGAGGAAAGTAGAACTTGATGAGGTAGTTGTACCTTCTCTCGAATTGGAAAATGGTTCATCACAGGAATCGGTTCCAATGATGCCTACACCAATTAGTGAGGAAGCTAATGATGATGATCATGAAACTTCAGATCAAGTTACTACCGAACCTCGTAGGCCAACCAGAGTACGGTCCGCACCAGAGTGGTACGGTAATCCTATTCTGGAAGTCATGTTACTAAACCATGACGAACCTACAAACTATGAGGAAGCGATGATGAGCCCAGATTCCGCGAAATGGCTTGAGGCCATGAAATCTAAGATGGGATCCATGTATGAGAACAAAGTATGGACTTTGGTTGACTTGCCCGATGATCGTCAAGCAATAGAGAATAAATGGATCTTCAAGAAGAAGACTGACGCTGATGGTAATGTTACTATCTACAAAGCTCGACTTGTTGCGAAAGGTTTTCGACAAGTTCAAGGAGTTGACTATGATGAGACTTTCTCACCCATAGCGATGCTTAAGTTTTTCCGTATCACGTTAGCAATTGCCGCATTTTATGATTATGAAATTTGGCAAATGGATGTCAAAACTGCATTCCTTAATGGATTTCTTAAAGAAGAGTTGTATATGATGCAACCAGAAGGTTTTGTCAATTCTAAAGGTGCTAACGAAGTGTGCAAGCTCCATCGATCCATTTATGGACTGGTGCAAGCCTCTCGGAGTTGGAATATACGCTTTGATAGTGTGATCAAAGCATATGGTTTTATACAGACTTTTGGAGAAGCATGTATTTACAAGAAAGTGAGTGGGAGCTCTGTAGCATTTCTATATTATATGTGGATGACATATTGTTGATTGGAAATAACACAAAATTTCTGGATAGCATAAAAGGATACTTGAATAAACAAATTTTAATGAAAGACCTCAGTGGAGCTGCTTATATATTCACTACTGCAGGATGCTGCTAACGCGACACTACGATCAGAGACCCTTCGAGAAACTGTGCGCGATGCAATAATCGCAAACGGTGGTGTATGAAAACCGTCAAAAAGGTGAAAAGGTTTGCGATGGAGGATGCATCAAACATGATTCAGATTTTAGTTGCGTGTGTGATGAAGGGCATACGGTTCAGTTCAATTAACTGTTTGCGATGAGGAGGAACAAAAGAAACGGGCAGCCAGATGAAGGCGTGTGCGATACATAGCAGACGGTTCACTCGGATGAACTATTTGTGATTAGGCAACACGAAAGAAATGGGCAGCTAGATGAAGGTGTGTGAGATATACAGCATACGGTTCACTCGGGTGAACTATTTGTGATTAGGCAACACAAAAGAAACGGTCAGCCAGATCAAGGTGTGTGCGATATACGGCATGCGGTTCACTCGGATGAATTGTTTGCATTGACACAAGAGAACAGAAACGGTTCAACTTAACAAGACGTGTGTGTTGTGCAATGGGATTGCATGAGGTTCACTCGGCCGTTGTTGTCACTGTGTGACCTCTGTGGCAACCGTTCACTCCCCAAGCGCCTCTTCGTGTACCATGGCAACCGTCCACCGACTCTTCGCCTTTCCCTCTCGATTTGGAACTGTTGTCGCACACTAGCTCTTCCTCCCTCCTCCATTTGCCTTCACCCTTCCTTCTGCCATTGTTTGATCGTCTTCTCCATGGAGGGAACAAGCCGGAAACGACCCCATTATTCTTGCCCCGATCTGAATAATGACGCGGTGGAGGAAATCATTGATCGGTGCGACGTCATCACCTCGGCTAGCATGGCAGGTTCATTCAAGACCATTCTTGACTCAACTAATAACATCATTACAAGGAACCCAAGGGTCCAGGAGCGGTTTGATCTCCCCTATCTTCTTCGCTGTGACCCTGCTGACTGGCGTGGGGACGAGGGAAGCCTCGCCTTGTGTAAGTTAATGCCGCTTGATAATGATACATATGATGTTAAGATGCCATCGCTTGAGGGCAAGGCTTGGGCAGGCACAAATGGAGATTGGGTTGTTTATATTGGGTACAACTGCGAGTGGGAACTTGTGAATGTGTACACTCGTCACCGGGTTCCACTTTGAAAAATCTCAGATGACTGCCCAGAGGTTGAGTACACCAGTATTCTATGTGAGTTCAAATATGATCATGATGACTGTCATCTACGGAAGATAGCAATTTGTCGAGTTACCAACCGCTCTTGGGGTTATAGGAATGCTTATGTTGTCGCTATGTTCGACAAGCTTGTTGTCGTCCTTCGTGGTTCGACTCGATGGATATTGCTCAAAAATCAGCTTCTATAAACAGATGAGTACTGTGATGCAATTCAATACGAGGGTCTTGTGTTTGCTGCCACCACTCGTGGCACTGTTTTTGCATGGAATCCTCATGATTTCGGTACGTTTGTCTTCCACCGTAATTATAATTGTTTCATCCACATGCATGCGGGTAGCTAGTTTCCCTTTACTAATTAACCTTCTTGTGTTTCCAAGGTCCTGTGAACATTCCACTACCTATACTTGAAAATTTTATTCACGAGCATGAGGACGAGCAGGACCCATATACTCAATGGCGCCAGGCAACTTATTCTGATGGATCACCTCTTATTGTCAGTATACGGGGCACTGCTGATGTTACTAAGGAAGAAGGTGTTGTCTCGTATGGTTGCACTCTTTGGACCTATTCCAACATCCATTGCGGGGTATTCGGGATGGATACTAGTGTACTAGCGCCAACACCTTCTCCCTGGTTTAGCATTGAAAGTCTTAGAGGAAACTCGCTCTTCCTTGGACAAAACTATCCAATGATGGTGGAAGGCAATCCAGCTGTTGTTGACACAACGTTACTACCATTTATGAGAAGCAACTGTATCTATACCTCAGACATTACTATACTTCCCTACCGTCCCAATATGGGTCCTGACATAGGCCGCTTCAGCCTCGATGATCAGTCATGTGTTGGTCTCGAGATTGACAGTAGCTGGCCCTTCCCAGAGAATCACTTCTGGTTCAAAGCAAGTGTTTCCAACACCGACGAGTGGTTGAGCTGAATTTCATTTCATCGCTTTGTTATTTGTTGTGTGAGAAAAACTTTACTAGAATGTTTTGTCGGAAATGATCTATAATCCAACGTGTAACCTTGTTGTCGTTGTGGGTTGATGACTTGTTGTATGTAATCAACGGTACATTTGCATATGCGTCCATGAACTCACGCCTGCTAGTGGTGTCCATATGAACAGTGCCAGTGACTTTAGTTGCAAAAATTAGATGGTGCTAGTGATTTGTAGCTGCATATTTTGACAAATCGCAGTGTTACAAGGTTGACAAATGGCAATGTTACTAGATAAACAAATGTCAATATTTCCAGTTTGAGAAATGGCAACATACCCAAAATGACAGATATGCAAATCTTACCCAATTGTTTGTACGTGGTTGCACACGGGTCATGCAAAACAACCGTTTGCGTTGAAGGGATGCAGAAATCCTGCTCGCCACATTTTCTCTTGGCTTCCTGGGGAAGCAATCGGTTTGCATACGGGTGTTCTAACTAAAACGTTTGCAATGAGTGTTTTATATTTGAAACCCATTGACGTTTTTTTAATAAAATCATTTGATAAGTCTGTACATTAAGAGAGAAAAATGCAAGTTCGTTCAAACCATATCTTTCATTCAGTCACACTGCGAATTTATATTCATATGATCGAGAATTCGAGATACAATATTAAACCCCAAAAAACTATTTCCAGCGGTGGCGGAGGTGGCATGCCGCGCCGTCGTTGTCGTTGTCGTCCTCCGGGATGCCGTTGTTGAAGTCTCCAAGGCAGCACAAAATGTTCTTCACTTGTAAATCAAACATCATGTCGTCGCGCGATCAACGGTGGGGCTCAGGAGGACGGCAACTGGCGCCGCTGAGAGGTAGCGGTCGACGGCAGCGTCCCATGCCACTGAGGGGGGCGCACGGGCACGGGCGCGGCGGGTGCAGCCAAACGCACGGCGACCGGTGCCGCGGTGGGTGGAGGGGCGCGCACGGGCGTGGAGGGTGCAGCCAAACGCACGAGGGCCGGCGCCATGGTGGGTGGAGGGGCGGGCACGGGCATGGGCGCTGGCGCTGGCATGTACACGAGCTCGCGCGGGTCCACAGAGACCTCGCTGACGCCCGCGGCTTCCAGCTCTGTGATAGTGCTCGGTGACCAGCCCGTCAATGCTATGGGGATGGTCGCTAGCGCGGGCGCGGGGATGGGAGCTGGGACGGGAGCGGGGGCAGCAACTACCGCGGCCAGCTCGTTCTGGGCCATGTCCATGAGGCCCCATTCCTCCTTATTTTCTATCTCCTCCGGCTCGGAGTCGACTTGACCAAACTTGAGGACTAGTGGCAGATGATCATTCTGCGCCATGGCGGTGGAGGTCTGCAGGGGGGATGGGAGGCGAATAGTAAGGCCGCCCGTATTAAATAGCGGCTCGGGCGCCATTAATGGAGAGGAAGGCGGGCGGCCATGGAAGTCAAAGGGCTCGCTTCCCAGTGAGCCTACGCAGCGTACAGCTCACACTCTTCCCGGTGAGCCTGCGCATTGGAGGACAGCTTGCACGCCTCTCAGTCAGCCTACGCACCGGACTGTGCTCGCACGCCTCCCGTTTAGTCAAGGTCAAGCAGCTATCCGCACGACACCTCCTACAGCCATTAAAACCAAGACACGTGGCGTCACATGAATGGTTAACAGAATGCACACGGTTTGAATTATACAAACATTTAAGATATTAAAGTGGCAGCTATTTTTTCAAAATGCCTTTGTTGGCTGTCATTATTCGAGTGCACCTTCTCTCAAAATGGACACGAAAAATACCACATCATGTCGGGTGCCATTCCACGATAGCATGCCAAGTTTCATGAATTTCAGACGAGTTTTGGATTTACTAGAATTTAAAAACCAGGCATCTCAATGTTTTGTCGGCAATCAACGGTGCCCTAGTGTTTGAAATTCATTCCCATTTCTTATGGGACCTAAGCATGCACCCAAGGACACAGATTTGATTTTTCAACCAATTTATATGCACTGGGGCATGTGCATGTAGTTCAAATTTGAATTATGCACATAAATGCATTGAAAACTCAGATAATGCATAAAAATGTCCAAAAGAACCCCAAAAATCACAAAAATTGACACAATACTCCTATTGTTCTATGTTGACACGAGAATTTTTTTGGAAGCAATAAGAGGCAGTGGATATCGTTTCGTCCCCAAAGGTGGGACGTTCCCTACCGAAACCATGATGCTTGTTGTGAGAACCTCTGGTTTGTGAGAAGCATATACCCAAACCTTCCCCAAATGGGACAAAAATTTAACCATGGCATGTTGATGCCGCTCCATGAAAGCATGCCAAGTTTCATGAATTTCAGACGAGTTTTGGATTTACTAGAATTTAAAAATGAGGCATCTCAATGTTTTGCCGGCAATCAACGGTGCCCTGGTGTTTGAAATTCATTCTCATTTCTTGCATGGGACCTAAGCATGCACCCAAGGACACAGATTTGATTTTTCAACCAATTTATATGCATTGGAGCATGTGCATGTAGTTCAAATTTGAATTATGCACATAAATGCATTGAAAACTCAGTTAATGCATAAAAATGTCCAAACGAACCCCGAAAAATCCCAAAAATTGACATAACACTCCTGTTGTTCTATGTTGACACGAGAAATTTTTTGAAAGAGATAAGAGGCAATGGATATCGTTTCGTCCCCAAAGGTGGGACGTTCCCTACCGAAACCATCATGCTTGTTGTGAGAAGCTCTGATTTGTGAGAAGCATATACCCGAACCTGCCCCAAATGGGACAAATTTTTTAACACGGCATGTTGATGTCGCGCCATGATAGCATGCCAAGTTTCATGAATTTCAGACGAGTTTTGAATTACTAGAATTTAAAAACCAGGCATCTCAACATTTTGCCAGCAATCAACAGTGCCCTGGTGTTTGAATTTCATTCCCATCTCTTGCATCGGACCTAGAAATTCATCCAAGGACACATATTAGATTTTTCAACCAACCTTAGTGCATTGAAGCATGTGCATGTAGTTCAAATTTCAATTATGCACATAAATGCATTGAAAACTCAATTAATGCATAAAATGTGCAAAAGAACCCCGAAAAATCCCAAAAATTGACACAACACTCCTGCTGTTCTATGTTGACACGAGAAAAATTTTGAAAGCAATAAGAGGCAATGGATATCGTTTCATCTCCAAAGGTGGGACGTTCCCTACCGAAACCATCATGCTTGTTGTGAGAAGCTTTAGTTTGTGAGAAGCATATACCCGAACCTGCCCCAAATGGGACACATTTTTTAACACGGCATGTTGATGGCGCTCCATGATAGCATGAATTTCATACGAGTTTTGGATTTACTAGAATTTAAAAACCAGGCATCTCAATGTTTTGCCGGCAATCAACAGTGCCCTGGTGTTTGAATTTCATTCCCAACTCTTGCATGGGACCTAGAAATTCACCCAAGGACACACATGTGATTTTTTTAACCAACCTTAGTGCATTGGAGCATGTGCTTGTAGTTCAAATTTGAATTATGCACATAAAATGCCTAGAAAACCCAGTTAATACATAAAAAAGGCCAAACGAACCCCGAAAAAATCCAAGACTGAACACAACACTCCTGTTGTTCTATGTTGACACTAGAAATTTTTTGAAAGCAATAAGAGGCAACGGATATCGTCCCGTCCCCAAAGGTGGTAGGTTCCCTATCAAAACCATCATGCTTCTTGTGAGAAGCTCGGGTTTGTGAGAAGCTGATACCCAAACATGCCCCAAATGGGACAAAATTTTCACCACGGCATGTTTATGCCGCTCCATGATAGCATGCCAAGTTTCATGAATTTCGTATGAGTTTTCGATTTACTAGAATTTAAAAACCAGGCATCTCAACGTTTTGCCGGGAATCAACAGTGCCCTGGTGTTTGAATTTCATTCCCATCTCTTGCATGGGACCTATAAATTCACCCAAGGACACACATGTGATTTTTCAACCAACTTTGGTGCATTGGAGCATGTGCTTGTAGTTCAAATTTGAATTATGCACATAAAATGCCTAGAAAACACAGTTAATGTATAAAAAGGCCAAACAAACCCCGAAAAATTCCAAGATTGAACACAACACTCCTGTTGTTCTATGTTGACACTAGAAATTTTTTGAAAGAAATAAGAGGCAACGGATATCGTCCTGTCACCAAAGGTGGTACGTTCCCTATCGAAACCATCATGCTTGTTGTGAGAAGCTCTGGTTTTTGAGAAGCTTATACCCAAACCTGCCCCAAATGGGACAAAATTTTCACCACGGCATGTTGATGCCTCACCATGATAGTATGCCAAGTTTCATGAATTTTAGGCGAGTTTTGGATTTACTAGAATTTAAAAACCAGGCATCTCAATGTTTGAATTTCATTCCCATCTCTTGCATGGGACCTAGAATACACCCAAGGACGCACATGTGATTTTTCAACCAACTTTGGTGCATTGGAGCATGTGCTTGTAGTTCAAATTTGAATTATGCACATAAAATGCCTATAAAACCCTGTTAATGTATAAAAAAAGGCCAAACGAACCCCAAAAATTCATTCCCATTTCTTCCATGGGACCTAAGCATGCACTGAAGGACATAGATTTGATTTTTCAACCAATTTGTATGCACCGGAGCATGTGCATGTAGTTTAATTTTGAATTGTGCACCTTAAATGGCTAGAAAACTAGTTTAATGTACGAAATGTCCAAACAAACCCTGAATAATTCCAATTCTTTTATGACACACATACAGTTGCATGTTCACTGCAGATAAAAAGGTCTAGCAATTCAAACACTGTCCATTGCCACTTTGACCCCATTTTGTAATTCAAATCAAGTAGATCCCACACAGTTTATTCTCACCAACCGTGTGAGATGCAGTAGAAAATATCTTGGAGCATCGTCGGTGTATAGTACGCCTATGGCTTACGCGAGAAGGTGCATCGGCTACAGTCCACAGCCGGTGTGTCAAGCACACTAGCTCGCTCCCCCCAAAACTCCCGCCTCTACATCCCTCGAAATCTTGAAAATATCTACCGCCTAGAAGGTTTTAATGTTTGACAGCACAGGATTAGTATGTGCGGACCATGTGCGATGTCTGTTACTCCCGCTCTGCTTCAGTCCCTTGATTCAAATTTTTAGTAGCCCCGGCATTTTACTCCTACCTCTGAATCCCTCGCAATCTCAAAAATATCTGCTCGCCCTTGATCCAAATTTTCAGTAGCCCCGCCTGGTTACTACCGCCTAGTAAAATTTTCAGTTGCCGCAGTATTTCCTCAAACACAACCTCCCCTCACACAGACACACACAACCCTCGAAACCATTGGTAGGTCGCCGCTATCGCTGGTGCCTCCATCCTCAACCTATGCCTATGTGCCGGGGAGCTCGAGTAGCCAATGGACAAAAAGAGGTTTATCGCGGCCTTTTCACCCGAAGTCGGCGAGGTGGCCGCCGAGGTGTCCCCGTCGTCCTCCGCGGGCCCGATCCGCCGTCGCTAGTCCCCCGGTCCGCACACCGCCGCGCCCCTATGCCGGTTCGAGGACTTCCCCATCCTTCCCCGGACCCGGCAGCCGATGGAGTCCTACTTCGGGGTCCGGCAGCGGCGGTGGGGGACGTGGGTTGCCGAGATTACAGATCGAGAGACCCACACCCGCCGGTGGCTCGGTAGATTCCACATGGCCGAGCTCGTGGCCATGGAGTACAACCGCTGGCAGGTCCGCTACCACAGCGCAGCGGCTAGGCTCAATTTCCCCTTCGGCATACGTCCGGTCCACCTCGTTCCGCCGGAGCCAGGGGTAGTGAGCTCGGCTATGGCGCGGGAGGACCGCGAGGCGTGGGAGCGTCTCGAGGCTGAGGCCACCGACGAGGCCTACATGCAAGAGCTCCGCCGGCAGCACCCGGAGCTCGTGGAGGCGGAGCGGGCGATCTTTGCTGGCGCAGAGGGCGGCGAGGTTATCGCGCTCTCCTCCGATGATGAGGTCGAAAGCTATTAAGGATATTGCAGTTAACATGCCTTTTCGTTTTTCAATTGTTGTTTAGCAACATGCATTGTACTGAATGACTAAATATGCAATCCCAGTTTACATAGCAACAAGGAAGAGTGTTACCTTAATGTTCTGATGATGTCTAGATATACATGTAATAAAATCTTATATAATGGGATGGATGGAGTGTTGTACTACATCATTTTTCAATTGTTGTTCAGCTTCTAATATTAACTTGATGCTTTTAGGTACATATATCACTGCCAAAGATCCACACTTTGACCCTTTCTGCGTATGGGGCAATGAGATATTCATGAACCAGCATCAAGTGAGGAAACTGATAAAGATTGTTACTAAAATGGGTCAAAAGTTGTCAATCAAACTATTTGTTTACACTTTATGCAAGACAACAGTGAACTGTAGGATGGTAAGTAATAACCATGTAGCCTTCTTTTTACTGCCCGTAATGAGTTGTGTTAGATGACAATATCTGAATTTTTTTTTCTTTTGCAGTGGATCCTGAAGCAGTTTACTCAAGATTACCTCTCAAACTACATGATTGGCGACCAGCCATCACAAGGGGTTGGAATAGAGTCCTGCATGCCTTCTGCATCCAGGAGAGCACAATAGGGCCATTCCGCTTCACCTTGTTCAGCAACTGGAATGTCTGTCGACTCTTTCTTTACCATTTGTAATTGTACAAGTATAGAACCCTGGTACATCGTTCTTTATTTGGTGCTTCTATAATTCTTAAACATATGTACCTGTGAATCGAATAATGCATTGGTTGTTTGAACCTGATGGATATGAATAAAGCTATAGCCTACTTTCAAGTTTAAATTAGGTACAATTTTAAATAGCAACAATTAAATTAGGGCGAAATTACGTTGTGCAGGTCATTACGGCACACACGGTTGGTAAAACACAAACGTTTGCGATATACACCATAATTCAAGACAGTTCACAGAGAGGAAACATGTGCAAGCATGCACACAGTTGTCGTTTGCAAAGCGTGTGTGATGTCAGACACTATCACATACGGTGCGTTAAAACTAAATGTGTGTGATTGTCTACCTATAGTACACGGTTTATAATCATGAACTATTTGTGATGTGCCAGGTATCGTAAATCTCCCGTGCCTAGAGTCTGCCTAGAAAACTGACGTGCCTAGAATCTGCCTGGTTTTAGGCAGAACCACAAAACTCTTACTGCGATGGCAATGCGAGCACAAACGAGTGGCAAGGATGAAGCGTTTGGGATATTCGAGATATCAGAAACAATTATACAGGGACAACTCTACGCATCAAGGCTCCCTATCCCTGACGGTTTCTGGGTCGTGTGGGAAGGACCCCACTATCGCCCACGCTCACTTGGAGACGGTTCCATATGCCGCGGAAAGGGGCTAAAACCCGTTTGTTTAGGACCGACGCACACCAGTGATTGGGTATCAAGATCTATAGAGATAGATCAAGACGCTTAATTGGACTTTCACAAAGCACATACCTTGACAAAGTTTTGAAGAAGTTCAAAATGGATCAGTCAAAGAAAGGGTTCTTGCCTGTGTTACAAGGCGTGAAGTTGAGTCAAACTCAATGCCCGACCACTGCAGAAGATAGAGAGAAAATGAAAGTCATTCCCTATGCCTCAGCCATAGGTTCTATCATGTATGCAATGTTGTGTACTAGACCTGATGTGTGCCTTGCTATAAGTTTAGCAGGGAGGTACCAAAGTAATCCAGGAGTGGATCACTGGACAGTGGTCAAGAACATCCTAAAATACCTGAAAAGGACAAAGGATATGTTTCTCGTTTATGGAGGTGACAAAGAGCTTGTCGTAAACGGTTACGTCAATGAAAGCTTTGACACTGATCCGGATGACTCGTCGCAAACCAGATACGTATTTATATTGAATGGTGGAGCTGTCAGTTGGTGCAGCTCCATGCAGAGCGTCGTGGCGGGATCTAAATGTGAAGCGGAGTACATAGCTGCTTCGGAAGCAGCAAGTGAAGGAGTCTGGATGAAGGAGTTCATATCCGACCTAGGTGTAATACCTAATGCATTGGGTCCAATGAAAATCTTTTGTGACAATACTGGAGCAATTGCCTTAGCGAAGGAATCCAAATTTCACAAGGGAACCAAACACATCAAGAGATGCTTCAACTCCATCTGCGATCAAGTCAAGGATTGAACATAGAGATTTGCAAAATACATACAGATCTAAATGTTGCAGACCCGTTGACTAAGCCTCTTCCATGAGAAAAACATGATCAGCACCAAGACTCCATGGGTGTTAGAATCATTACTATGTAATCTAGATTATTAACTCTAGTGCAAGTGGGAGACTGAAGGAAATATGCCCTAGAGGCAATAATAAAGTTGTTATTTATATTTCCTTATATCATGATAAATGTTTATTATTCATGCAAGAATAGTATTAACCGAAAACTTGATACATGTGTGAATATATAGACAAAACAAAGTGTCCCTAGTATGCCTCTACTTGACTAGCTCGTTAATCAAAGATGGTTAAGTTTCCTGACCATAGACATGTGTTGTCATTTGATGAACGAGATCACATCATTAGGAGAATGATGTGATGGACAAGACCCATCCGTTAGCTTAGCATGATGATCGTTAAGTTTTATTGCTATTGCTTTCTTCATGACTTATGCATATTCCTCTGACTATGAGATTATGCAACTCCCGAATGCCGGAGGAACACCTTGTGTGCTATAAAACGTCACAACGTAACTGGGTGATCATAAAGATGCTCTATAGGTGTCTCCGAAGATGTTTGTTGGGTTGGCATAGATCAAGATTAGGATTTGTCACTCCGTGTCTCAGAGAGGTATCTCTAGGATCTCTCGGTATTGCACATCACTATAAGCCTTGCAAGCAAAGCGACTAATGAGTTAGTTGCGGGGTGATGCATTACGGAACGAGTAAAGAGACTTTCCAGTAACGAGATTGAACTAGGTATGATGATACCGACGATCGAATCTCGGGCAAGTAACATACCGATGACAAAGGGAATAATGTATGTTGTCATTGCGGTTTGACCGATAAAGACCTTCGTAGAATATGTAGGAAGCAATATGAGCATCCAGGTTCCGCTATTGGTTATTGACCGAAGATGTGTCTTGGTCATGTCTACATAGTTCTCGAACCCGTAGGGTCCGCACGCTTAACCTTCGATGATGATTTGTATTATGAGTTATGTGTTTTGGTGACCGGAGATTGTTCAGAGTCCCGGATGAGATCACAGACATGACGAGGAGTCTTGAAATAGTTGATAGGTAAATATTGATATATTGGACGAAGGTATTCGGACACCGGAATGGTTTCGGGACATTTCGGATATTTATCGGGGTACCGGGGGTTACCGGAACCCCCCCGGGGAAGTAATGGGCCTTCATGGGCCATAGGGGAGAAAGAGAGGGGAGCCCACAGGGTGCCCCCCCAAGGGAGTCCGAATTGGACAAGGGGGAAAGGGGCGCGGCCCCCTTTCCTCTTTCACTCTCCCTCTCCTTCCCTTTTCCCTCCGATGAGAAAGGAAAAGAGGGGGCGAATACTACTAGGAGTGGAGTCCTAGCAGGACTCCCCCTCTTGGCGCGCCCCCTCTAGGCCGGCCGCCTCCTCCCCTCCTCCTTTATATACGGGGGCAGAGGGCACCCCAAAGCACAACAGTTATTCTCTGAGCCGTGTGCGGTGCCCCCCTTCACAGTTTACTCCTCCGGTCATAGCATCGTAGTAAGAGCTTAGGCGAAGCCTTGCGCGGATCACATCACCATCACCATCACCACACCGTCGTGTTGACGAAACTCTCCCTCGACCCTCCGCTGGATCAAGAGTTCGAGGGACGTCATCGAGCTGAACTTGTGCTGAACCCAGAGGTGTCGTACGTTCGATACTAGATCGGTTGGATCGTGAAGATGTTCGACTACATCAACCGCGTTAACCTAACGTTTACGCTTTCGGTCTATGAGGGTACGTGGACACACTCTCCCCCTCTCATTCCTATGCATATCCTAGATAGATCTTATGTGATCGTAGGAAATTTTTTGAAATTGCATGCTATGTTCCCCAACAGTTACGGGCAACCTTTAGCAATTTCATTGATGAATTAGTGAATAATTACTTGATATCATAGTTGAATATCCATGCATTACGACAAAATATTACCTCCATCCCAAATTACTTGTATTAAATTTGTTTATGTATCTAACACTAAAACGTGTCTACCCATATCTAGACAAATAATTCAGGATGGAGGGAGTATATGTTACCGTGATGACCAAAGGCGTAAAGAAGACGTAAATTAAACATAACAAAATATTTTCCTAACAATTGCCAGAAAAATGCTCGCAACTTAGAAATTAAAGAATCCAACTTAAACTTAGTTCCCAAAACATACATGTTTAAATTGTCATTCCGAAGTATGCTAAGTATAATGCTATAAAAATGATTACCCCGTGAGAGAACATATTCGGAGACATCAGACAACTCCAGCTGTTACTAAATTTAGACAACCCTAAATGACATACAACTACGTAATGTTGGCATTGTTCGCCTAGTCCGAGATCAGTCTTAACTGAAGCCTGCCTTTAACCAATTTCTCCGCAAATAGACACATCTCGAGAAAATCAGTGTGACTTCCTCGAAACAAATCGTACAAAAATTAGACACAACATCATCACGTTGCTTATTAACCAACCAACCCCCCCCCCACCCCCTGCGCGCGCTATAGACTGCCCGCTATCTTGGAATCCACAAGGAAATAAAAATCAGAGATTATCTCACGAAATATGCACCTAATTGAACATAATTGAATATAAAGCAAAGTTGAAATGATCCATCATCCAACAATATTTTCACCTTGAGTTCTCTAGAGTAATTTTGCGTGTAGCAATATGCCACTAAATTGGTGTGTGGATGTTGTGCAAAGAGACCTTGGTGAGCACGAGGCTCATGAACACCTTCTCGCTCTTCATCTCCCTAGCGCACTGCTTCAGCGCCTGCAGCCTTACCGAGTCCCTATACGCATCCTCGCTAGCGGCGGTTGGCCTCTAGACACACCCACACCAACCTTGACTTGGATGATGATGAGGAGGACTCCAGTGCCATGGCAGTTGTGGCATCGACAAGGACGAGGACCTCGAGGAAGATGGAGGCTGATCCTTAGAGGCGGAGGCCCTGATGCAGGTTAGGACGGGCACACAACCGGCTACGGCGGCGACAAGATCCTTAGAGGCGCGGCACAGCGGGCATGACTGCAGCATCAAGAGGAGGTGCTCGTCGAGGACGCAAAGAAACGCCCGGACGCGGGCCAACGCTAAGTCGTTCTAGACATGGAGGAGGCCTAGGACCGGAGCGCATGCAACTAGTTGTCGTAGTCAAGCAGCGGGTGCCGTATGATTTGTTAGGTGGGGGCGAACGAATACCTGTAATTTTGAATCATCAAGGGTCGGGTTGAAGAAAAGGTGGCAAACGATTTGTGCGAGAAAAACCATGAAAAGAGTTTTGGAAGAAAATCGGATAACATCAGCAGTAAAAACCAATGGGAGGAGGCCTATGTGGTGAAAGAGGATTAACCGAAGTGGAGCCGACAAAACCACCTCTCCTTTAATAGTGTATATATCGCGGTACTATTCATCAGTCGGGCTGCAGAATAAGTTATTTTATAATCAAGTTTTTTTTACATTGTTACATTTAGAATATGAATAAATACGTTAATATTGATTCACTCCACAAAAATTGGAATAAAAAAAGTAAGATATGAGTGATAAAATCACAATATATTTATATGTTATATTCTATACTATATTTTTATGTTTATAATTTTACGTCACATAAGATATCTTTTTCGATCGATATATATTTCCTTACCTTCTTTTTTTCACTTCTGACAAAGGACAAAATTTACGGGACATAAAAATATGGTGTAGTGATGTAATAAAAGATGGGTGAAGGATAGCTATCCTCCATCTAGGGTGACGAATAGTGCAACCCTATATATATAGAGAGAGAAAGTGAAGTAGAATAAAGATAGAAACATAAAAGGAGAAGTGGGAAAGAAATAACGTTTGCAACGGCGTGTTGGATGCGTCGACGTTGCATGGGGGAAAATTCATATTCTAAAAAAAGAAAAAATATATCGTGAAACGCTATTAAGAAGCACTGAAATTTGTTTTTTTTCTGAGGCAAAATAAAAGTAATTTTTTCATAAAACTTTATACCCGCACATTTTGTTTTGAATGTTTCAACATTTAAAAGGCATTTTTGAAAAGTGAATTCATATGTACAGGGTTGAGGATGTGCCTACTCCGCCTGTTGCGACACTTTGTCGCTAAAAGGCATGGCAATGCTTGGTGCATGGGTTTCCTCCTTTCTTTCCTTGAGATTTTCTTATCTGCTTTTATTTTCTGCTAGTTTTAGTTTTTCATGGTTTTTGTATAACTGTTTTGTTTTTATTTTCTTTTTCTTATGATAGTACTGACACAGTTGTACACACATACGCACATCCTACTTATTTTTATTTTCTAGTAGAGGAATGCCCACATACTGGACATTTGCAACAGTCCACAATAGGCAACCTAAAAACGCCGTCCAAAACACAGTCAACTGGCTTTTTAAGGTGCTTGAGAATAAATGGGCGTTAGAGACTTGTTTCAAGTTTTTTTTAGGGTAAAAGCCTTTATTACTCAAAGTCCACAGAGTGTGGCATACAAGTCTGGTCATGTGGCTGGCCAAGCCATACATGACGCCCAGGAAGTAAGGACAAAGCATATCTAGCTAACTTATGGGCTTCAACATTCGCCTCACAATTTTCAAAAGTGAATTTACAGGTTGGTGGTGATCTAAGTTGAATTTCACTGATTATAACACCATACTCCCCCTGGCTTCCTGATGCTATCTCTTCAATCACATGTTTGCAATCAGAGGCCACTATGTAATGGTGCAGGTTGAGGTCTTCTGCCAGAGCCAGTGCCTCGCGGCACACTATGGCTTCGAGCGTGGGAGTGTCCCAAACTCCAGCGACCACGAGGGCTGAACTGCCCAGGAAAACGCCTTGGCTGTCACGGCATATCGCCACAGCCGAGCCTCCTCGCTGTCCCCGGACTTCGGCATCCACATGGATTTTTGAGAAATTCATCGGGGGTGCCTTGGGTCTCCGGCGCACTGGAATCCTCGTCGCCGCCACGTTGCGTTGCTTCTTTGGCTTGCTGAGAACTTGGAGATCTTGTATGTACCTCTTGACAAAGGCTGTTATCGCATGTGGTGTCTGAAATATTCCTTCGTGTATTGCCTTCCTTCGAGAAGTCCACACGGCCCATAATGTCACTGCCACGAGAGTGAACTGTTCGTGTGAGAGGGACGCCAATAAGTTGAAGAGCCAACTCTTGGCTCGGTTCTTACTCGTGGCCACCATGGTGCAACCCAAGTCTTCGTCAACCAGCGCCCAGGTGCACCTTGAGACGGTGCATTCTAGGAGGGAGTGTCGCCATGAATCCTGAGCGCCGCAAAAGCCACAAGTACTAGTCGTGGACATCTTACGATGCGCCCTCACATCTTCAGTTGTCAGTGATTGCTTAGATAGATACCAATTGAAAGATCGTGGATGTCGCCTAGAGGGGGGGGTGAATAGGTGTTTTAAAATAATTACGGTTTAGGCTTGAACAAATGCGGAATAAACCTAGCGGTTAATTTGCCAAGCACAAAGCCTAAAACAACTAGGCTCACCTATGTGCACCAACAACTTATGCTAAGAAAGATAAGCAACTATGTGATAGCAAGATATATGACAAGAAACAATATGGCTATCACAAAGTAAAGTGCATAAGTAAAGGGCTCGGGTAAGAGATAACCGAGGCACGAGGAGACGACGATGTATCCCGAAGTTCACACCCTTGCGGATGCTAATCTCCGTTTGGAGCGGTGTGGAGGCACAATGCTCCCCAAGAAGCCACTAGGGCCACCGTAATCTCCTCACGCTCTCGCACAATGCAAGATGCCGTGATTCCACTAAGGGACCCTTGAGGGCGGTCACCGAACCCGTACAAATGGCAACCCTTGGGGGCGGTCACCGAACCCGTACACTTTGGCAACCCTTGGGGGCGGTCACCGGTACCCGTCAAATTGCTCGGGGCGATCTCCATAACCTAATTGGAGACCCCGACGCTTGCCCGGAGCTTTGCACCACAATGATTGAGCTCCGAACACCAACAACCGTCTAGGGAGCCCAAGCACCCAAGAGGAACAAGCTCAAGGGTACCAAGCGCCCAAGAGTAATAAGCTTCTCAACTTGTAACTTCCACGTATCACGTGGAGAACTCAACCCGATGCACCAAATGCAATGGCAAGGGCACACGGAGTGCCCAAGTCCTTCTCTCTCAAATCCCACCGAAGCAACTAATGCTAGGGAGGAAAATGAGAGGAAGAACAAGAAGGAGAACACCAAGAACTCCAAGATCTAGATCCAAGGGGTTCCCCTCACATAGAGGAGAAAGTGATTGGTGGAAATGTGGATCTAAATCTCCTCTCTCTTTTCTCTCAAAAACTAGCAAGAATCCATGGAGGGATTGAGAGTTTAGCAAGCTCGAAGAAGGTCAACAATGGGGGAAGAACACGAGCTCAAAGGATAAGGTTCAAAGGGGAAGAAGACCCCCTTTTATAGGAGGGGGGAAATCCAACCGTTATCCCCCACTCAGCCCTGCAGGGAGCGGTACTCCCGCGGAGGCAGGGCGGTACTACCGCTCATAAGCGGTACTACCGCTCCCCTTCAGCGGTACTGCCGCGCCAGAAGAAAAGGGCTGGGGCTGGGACCCAGAGCGATACTACCGTGGAGGCAGGGCGGTACTACCGCTAATAAGTGGTACTACCGCCACTACTACCGCAGCAAGTGCCGCAAAACCCGACATGAGAAAAAGCGCACTCGAGTCGAGGCGGTAGGAGCACGGAGCCGCAACGGTACTACTGCTGAGACCATCAAGCGGTACTACCGCTCCGAGGAGCGGTACTACCGCTGTGGCCCGCGGTACTACCGCTGTGGAGCGGTACTGCCGCTTGTGACTCCTCAGCGGTACTACCGCTGGGTACCACGGTACTACCGCTGGGAGCCTGACAAAAACCACACTCAAGAAAATCAGAACTGCCATAACTTCTGCATATGAGCTCCGAATTGAGCAAACTCAAGCTTGTTGAAAACAAGACGACGAGTAGCATCAAAACAGCGACTGGTTATAGTAAGAAGAGGCAGGGGAGGAATGCCAACAAATAGAGGAGTGAAACCTCCAACCGAGAAGAACCGGCAAAACCTCCAACATCGAAAACATCATAGAAGAAGCATGCGAACTCCGTTTTCGATGAACTCAGGCTTGTCATCAAGATGACCATAAGCTCTAAGACTCACAAAGAGAACCAAACAAGAACCAAGAAAGATGATGCAAGGATGCAATGGTTTGAGCTCTCTACGAACGATACAATCAAGCTACTCATCGAGAGCCCCCCTTGATAGTACGACAATCGATCCTATAACCCGGTCTCCCAACTACCATCATGAGACCGGTAAAATAGAAAACCTATCAAGGGCAAACCTTTGCCTTGCACATGGTCCACTTGAGCTAGATGATGACGATCTTGACTTCCTCAAGTTGGACCACCTTTCTTGATTGTGTTGGCACGATGAAGACTAGATGATTGCTCCCCCATAGACCACTATGGGTGAGCCACTCTTCGGCACATCTTCACAAGTCCATTGTCACCACAATTGCCGGCAAGCTTCAAGCACTTGATCTCTTCGCGATGATCCACTTGAACTTGCACACGGCAATCTTGATGACGATCACCACTTGATGTCATCCTCTCCATGGGTTGAGAGATATCTTCCTCTTGACACAAGCCCATGAACATGTACCTAACCCCACGTAGAACTCTCACATAGACCATGGGTTAGTACACAAAGCACAATGGACAATGCTTACCAAACCATGGGATCACTTGAACCCTCTCGGTACATCTTCTATGCTTTGTGAGTTGATCAACTTGATTCACTCTTGACTTAGTCTTGATCAACCTTGAATCTTTCCAACTCTCTTCGTTTGGATGATGTCTTGAAGGTAAACATGAATGATCACACAATCTTCTTCTTCAAGACATGCTTGCAATAAGCTCAACTCTCAAATGACCAATCTTTGGATAATTCCTTGAATAGCACCTTGGTCAACACAAACTTTTCTTGAAACCAACACATGTACTCCAAGAAAAGCCTATGGACAAAACCTTCAAATATAACTCAAGGCAACCATTAGTCCATAGAGATTGTCATCAATTTCCAAAACCAAACATGGGGGCACCGCATGTTCTTTCAGTCTCCACAAGAACATGCGCACTTTTGATGGGACCTCCGTCTTCCAAAGCATCTTCCACGAACTAGAATCTGTTTGCGTTGTTGAAGATCCCGATGCACCTTCCAGCCAGGCTTCTCTTCTCTTCCTCGTCGCCACAAGCATATTATATGCTGATCGCACCGTGAACTGGCCTGTCTGTTCATGTGCCCAACTCTAGAAGTCATCCATTGGTGTTGTGCTCAGCGGTATTGTAAGAATCACTTTGGCATCAAACGCAAAGAAAGTGGCGTCTATCTTAGGTTTGTTCCAAGTAGCGCTTGTATGATCAATCAACTCTGAAACTGTGACCGGGGGTATGTTGGCAATGCACCCATATGGTCTCATCATTTCTTGCCTAGGGAACCAATTGTCCGACCATATGTCAGTGCTTTCTCCGTTGCTAATGCGTCTAATCAGACCGAGCTTCAACGTATCCCATCCCTCCACAAGTGCTCTCCATGTCTGGCCCGGGTGGCTCCCAAGTGAAGCATCGAGGATGGTAGTGCTAGGATGATAGATGCTCTTCACAATCCGCGCACTGAGAGAGGTAGGATCCTGAAGCATACGCCATACCTGTCTAGCAACCATCGCTAGGTTGAAGAGCTCAAAGTCTTTGAAGCCGAGGCCTCCCATGCTCTTGGCTGAGTCATTGCCTTCCACGAGACCCAATGTGGTTTGCGCTGCCCATTCTTACTTCCTCACCAAAACTTTCTAATCAACATATTCAGGTGCTCACATAGCCCTCTTGGTAGTTTGAAACAAGACATCGAGAACACTGGAATTGCTTGTGCCACGGCCTTAACCAACACCTCCTTCCCCGCAGATGACATCGTCCTTTCTATCCAACCCTGGATCTTATTCCATAATCTGTCCTTCAAATATTTGAACGATCCATTTTTTGAGGGGAAAAGTTTGTTTTTGCCACTCTAGTTTTTGCCAACTTTGCTTATGCCACTCTAAAATTTGACATTTCACTTTTGCCACTCTTAGCTTTTAACAATATATCACTTTTGCCATTCTGTGGCAAAAATGATAATTTTAGAGTGGCAATTGTGATACATGTCAAAAGCTAAGAGTGGCAAAAGTGAAATAAAAAATTATCATTTTTGCCACGGAATGGCATTTGTGATGTATTGTCAAAAGCTAAGAGTGGCAAAAGTGAGATGTCAAATTCTAGAGTGGCATAAGCAAAGTTGGCAAAAACTAGAGTGGCAAAAACAAAGTTTTTCCTTTTTTGAGGCCCCCACGTCGGTGGGAATACCTAAATATTTCTTGTTCAAAGTTTCATTCGGGACATTCAAGATAGCTTTTATATCATTGCGGACAGGCTCAGGGACACCTTTGCTGAAAAAAAGGAAGATTTCTCCAAGTTTATGCGCTGACCTATTGCATTGCAATATGTATCCAACACTTGGTTCACCTCGGTAGCCCCAGCACTATTTGTCTTGAAGAACAGAGGCTGTCATCAGCGAATAATAGATGGTTAACCAGTGGCGCCGAGGGAGCCACTTGAATCCCATCCAAGTTGGATGAATCTCTTTGTGATTTTAACAGGCACGACAAGCCCTCTGTTGCTAACAAGAACAAGTACGGAGATATCGGGTCCCCTTGCCGGATCCCACGAGAAGGACAGAATTCTTCAAGTTTCTTTCCATTGAACATTACTGAGAATTTCACTATTGATACCATGCTCATAACAATATCAACCCAACGAGTGGAGAAACCCAACTTAAGCATTATAGCTCGAAGATAGGTCCATTCAACTCTCTCGTAGGATTTCATCATGTCTAGCTTGAGGGCACAAGACTGATATTCTATTCCGCGCATAGGTTGCTTGCGAGTGACCGTGCGCGTAGCCCCCAGGCTCCCACACCGCGTACATGGCCCAGCCCACTAGCTCATGTCCGGTATTTGGAAGGTTTTTCTCTTTCTTTACTTCTTTTCTTTTTTTATTTTACATTTAAATATTGTTTTTTAAATTATTTTTAGTTTTTTTCTTTCCAAATTTCATAAAGACTTCCGGAAACCGGAACATTTTTTCAAACCAGATCAACATTTTATGAAAGCCTGACATTTCTTTCAAAATGGAGGTGAATTTCTTTAATACAAAATTGGTTCATCAAATTACAAAATGTTTATAGTTTTTTAAATCGATTTTTTTATAAATTCATGAACATTTTTACAGACACGTGATTTTTTTTCTAAATTCTGATTTTTTCTAAATTTTGAATCATTTTAAATTCTTGAACTTGTCTAAAATTACAGATCATTTTTGAAATGTAAACAGTTTTCGAAATCATGAACTGTTCTCAAAGTCATGAATTATTTTTGAAAACGCAATTTTTTTAATTCATGGACTTTTTTCGTATTTCACGAACTTTTTTTGAAATTGCGTACATTTCTTGGATATTTTGAACATCACCTAACAATTCATGAACATTGTTTTGAAATTGTGAATATTTATTTGAATACATCAATATATTTTCTTCAAAGCATGAACCGTTTTTTAATCTGCTAGCATTTGTCATTTCCAGAACATGTTTTCAAATCATGAACACTTTTTTTTAATTCCCAAACATTTTTTCCACAATTCACAACTTATTTGAAATACTGAATTATTTTTAAAAAGAAAAAAACTGAGAACAGAAAAAAGGAAAACAGAGGGAGCGCGTGGGAGTGGGCGGTGCGCGCTCCCGTATTTACGGCGCGCAGGTAGGCCGCGAGCGAACTGCGTGCATCACCCCCGCGCTCTGGGCATTTGTATGGGCCGACCGATTTCCCTTTTTTTTTTCCTTTCGCACTTTCTTTCTTTTTTCTGTTTTATCTTTTATTTTCTCTTTTTTTGCCTTTATTTTTTCACTTTCTTTCGAATTTATTTCTAAAATTGGTGGACAGTTTTTTTCAACGAGTTCAAAAAATGTTCATCAATATGAAAAATGATCAACAATTCAAAATGTTCATCGATTCAATTATTTGTTCATCGGATTAAAAAAATGTTCATCAACATAAAAAAGAATCATTGCATTAAAAAAGGTTCATCAAATTTGAAATTTGTTCATAGATTTCAAAAAAAATTATCAAATTCAAAATTTGTTCATCCATTTAAAAAAATGTTGTAGAATACAAATTTTGTTCATCGGCTTCAAAAAATGTTCATCAATGTTTTTTTATGAAATATAAATAATGTTCATTATTTTTAGAAAATTCTCATAATTGGTTTTCATCTAAATAAGAAAATGTTCATTTAAATTCAAAAAATGTCATTATTTTAAAATCGCGAAAATTTGTGAATTCAAGAACCGTTTTTGACAATTCACATTTTTATTTAAGTTTTATAACCATTTGGTATCCCCGAATTATTTTAACATGGAATAAAACAAAAACAGAAAATAAAAAGAAAAGTATAAAAAACAGGGTGTGTCCAGCACCATAAATGGGCCGCCCATATAGGAGGTACCGCTTGGAATTACCTATATGACGCTCATTGCTATAGAATGTGGCTGCAGCGCACAGGCAGAGGCAGCTAGCGATTGGTTGAGCCGGCCCGTTGCATGTATGCTGGTTCTAGTTTGGCAGAAGGTTGCAACCTCAGTTTTTATCTGTTTTGGGAACCTTCCTAAACCTTTTTAAAATTAAATTTTGCATTTTTTTTTCTTTTTTACTTTTTGTTTTTCCTCTTTCTTTTCTTTTATTTTTCTATTACCCTTTTTCAAGATTATTTTCCTTTTCAAAAAAATAATTTTTAAAAATATGTTCTTGTTTAAAAAATCATAAATTGTTCGTGTTTTCTAAAACTATTTGGGAAAAAACTAAGTATTTTTTTACTTTTTAATAAAATTATGTTTTCTGAAAATGTTTGGGTTCTTAAAAAATGTTGAGAATTCAAAATTTTGTTCACAAATTCAAAATGTTCGGAAATATGCAATCATGTTTAAAGCACGCATTATGCACTAGCATCCTTAATCCCACGCCCCACCCCACACGCACACAAAATTAGGCACACAAATACGCTTCTGGTTAACCAAGCACTTCCCTCCATGGGCCTCTTGATCCAGATTCCACAAGAAGTTTCTCCTAAGCTTGTCAATTTTCTTCACAATCCAGTTATCTAAATGCAAAGGAGGTCATCATATAGTAAGTCGGAGTCGATGCGGAAACATAGCCGACAAGCAGATATCTTCTCACCTGCAACACTTTCCCCTCTTCCATGGCCTAAGGCTTCCAGCTAATTTATGAAGTAAAGGCTGAATCCCAATCCTCCTTGACTTCTGAAATGATTAGACCTCCTATAGGACTCCCGCTGGAGTCAATTTGAGGTGGGTCCGCACAGAGGGCATGCCAATTGGGTCGGCCCATTGGGATGCAGTGAACGGAAATGATACTGTAGCACCTGAACGACACTGTAATGCCCCAATTTTATTGTAGCGACTCGTATGTAACATCTGATTTACTATATCGGACCGGTTCTTTGGTATTTTTATTTCAAACATTTTAAAATACACATTGAATGTTTTTTTAATATACGTTGAAAATTTCCTAATATACGGTGAACATGTTAAAAACTTTTTTGTAATATACCATGAACATTTTTGAAATACAGAGAACTTTTTGTAATATGCAATGAATAAGTTTTAAATACACCATAATTTATTTTGTAATATACATTGACCATTATTTTAATACATGATGAACATTTTATAATGTATGGTGAACCTTTTCTTAATAGACGATGAACTTTTTTGTAAGACACGGCGGACCTTTCTGTATAATACACAAAAAAGAGAAGGAAAATAAAAACAAAAAAATGAAAGGAAAAGGAACCAAAACAGAGAAAAAAACAAATCAAAACCACTTTAAATCAGAGAAAACTGTGAAAAAACCAAAACCATAAAACCATAAAAGAAAAACAAAAAACACAGGAAACAATAGCTAACGAAACATCACACGAATCCCATATGCAGGCCCGCCAATTGGCTCCGGTACGGGTGTTGCCTCAACGGTTTGCCGCTTGTGGATGGCAAATAGGATCTGCCTGGAATGATAATGGAAAGCCCAAGAAGCAACATGGAAAAAAGAAGGGTAAAAAGTCCTTTATAACATGATATCAAAGCCGAAATGTTATAAATTCAAGACCCAACTATCATACCACTTATTAGTAAAAGTAGTAAGTCCTACATTGACCCAGGAATGCTTAGAAAAGCCCAGATGTGAGTGTGAGTGTTCAACCCACGTTTAAATCCTAAAGAAACGTAGACGTGGTGAAGTGTTGAAATATATTATACATCCTCTTTCATTAGTCAGGACTGACGAGCGAACCATATTTTTAAATCGAGGCATAAGATTTGCCTCATGAATTAAATAAAGAGAGAGAGTAGAGTTTAGAGTTTTTTTGACATGCAAGGAAGCTGGATTGTCGGTTTCATTAAGAGAAAAAAAACAAAATGGAGTGGCCCGGTTTTATATGGAAAACCAAGCCAAAAACCTGTACAAACACATGATTGATCAAGGAACAATCATGCAAAACCCAACAATATCGAAGTCAGCCAAACTCAACTCCACCACTAACATGCCCACAACGCGAAGATGCGTGTGGAACTCTTTAGAGACGCCTTCAAGAAACATCGTCACCGGTATCCTTCGACTCCCTATCGAATCTAGGCTTTCGCCCAGAGCCACCCACGACAGCTTCACCAAACCTCGAGAAAAGACTGGCCACACCAACAGCCTTCATGACAACCCTCGAACCAACAAGCCGCGACCTAGCAGAGCGGAGGAACTCTTCATCAATAGCTACAAGGGGCATCGTTGTCGGTATTTTTCGATCCCCATCGAACCAAGGCTTTTGCTCAAACCCCAAAGCCACTCCACCTACCCAAACCCCGGGGAAGGGGTCTAGCCGCTACCAATAGAGAGCGAGCCGAAGCCATCCTACACCGGCAGTAGCAGACCACGACTGCCGGATCCAAGAGCCTGTCAATCGAGCCGCCACATCACCATAGAGACGAGCACACGACGCACAACACACCACCACCATGTGCGAATGCACCACCACTGTCGTCTAGGGCCGCTGCCTAGCACACTAGCACGAACACGAGCGTCACATCTACCACAGGGCCAACATAGGCATGCATGTGTGCGCCACCAAACCGCATCATCGCAACGAGCGACCCTAGAGCCACGGAATGTAACACCCCGGGTGTAACTTTCCAATTAGTACTCCAACTCTTGCCGTTTCCGGCGTTAAGTTATATTTATTTCTCGGGTTCGGGTCTTTGTCTCCGTGTGTTGTTGTCGTTGTCTTGCATCTCATATCATGTCATCATGTGCATTGCATTTGCATACGTGTTCGTCTCATGCATTCGAGCATTTTCCCGTTGTCCGTTTTGCATTCCGGCGTTTCGTTCTCCTCCGGTGGCCATTTCTAGCTTTCTTTCGTGTGTGGGGATTAAACATTTCCGGATTGGACCGAGACTTGCCAAGTGGCCTTGGTTTACTACCGGTAGACCGCCTGTCAAGTTTTGTATCATTTGGATTTCGTTTGATACTCCAACGGTTAACCGAGGGACCGAAAAGGCTTTGTGTGTGTTGCAGCCCAACACCCCTCCAATTTGGCCCAAAACCCACCTCAGGCCCCGCGGGCCCCTGCGCAGCCGGCCCCGGCCACCGACGACCTCGCCCTCGCCGCCCGCCGTCCTCATCCCCGCCGTGAACAGTGATCCGCGGCCGCCTCAATTCCCGTGCGCGAGATCTAGATCCAAAAACCCTAGGTCAAATTCGTCTAAGTCCCAGATATTTTCAGTTCAAGTGCTTATGTTCGTAGCTCCGTAACTTTGCATCCGTAGCTCCGATTCATGCATATAGCATATCAAAATGTTCATCTCAGAGAGTACATCATTTCATTCCATTGCATCATTTTCATTTGAGTTCATCTTGATGCCCGAAATGCTGTTAGAAGAGGGCTACTTGAGATAATTGTCAGATCTGCTACTCCATTTAGCTTTTTGTCATTTTTGCTATGATTAATGTGTGCATGCTATGACCATGAGTTCTACATATGTTTTGTTAAGGGTTTGGTCATCTTTCTAGAGGTGCAACCCATGTATTTTTGTGATGTGTGTGGTGACTTGTGCAAGCTTGCAAAGTGGTGCACTTGCTAATTCTGTTTTCAGGGACTTAGAAATTCCACTAAGTCCTTGATCTGTTTATCTCATGATGCCATATGTTCTTGTTGTTTCCTAGTGATCCGTGCCTCTTTTTAGGATGATCAGTAAGGATGTTTTGTTAATCTTGTCGTGCTCTATCCATCCATGTCTTTGTTTGCAATTATGGAGCACCCTAGCTTGAGTCAATCGAGCTCAACTTTTGCTACTTTGTGAATCTGGGCAGATTGTCAACTTGTTTGCAATTTTGCCGATGATGTTGTAGTTGATCCGTGCATGCTATGTTATTATTCTTGCCATGTCTAGCTTGAATTTTGTGCCTTCTTGATAGGTGTATGCTTGTCTTGCCATGACTTGCACCGTAGTGAGTGCATCGAGCTCGTAAACATGCCTACTTGATATCTGTTTTCAGCATGTGTCAGTTTTCACTAAGTCTGAAAACTGATTATGTTTTTGCTATGTTCACATGCTTGCAATTGTATTTTCTGATCCCTTTTGGCTCAAGGTCACTAAGGGACTTTTGTTAAGCTCTTTGAGTAGCTCCATTCCATACTTTACTTTGTCATGATAAGGTCCTGTAGCATGTAGTTTTGTTGCTCCGAAGTGGGCTACCTGATCTGAAATTCCAGACAAGTGTTGATTTCACTAAGTCTGAGATCTGTTTGTCATATGCATTTTTGCCATGCTTGTTTGAACCTGTTAATGGATGAATTGGCCGTAGCTCAGTGCTAGACTTTTGTTAAGCATCTTGTATGCATCCCTGCCATGTATTTTGTTGTCTTGTTTGGTTGCTGTAGCATGTTCATCTCATTGCATTTAGATGGCTACTTGCTGTAAATCGCAGACCGGTGTCATTTTTGAATCGCTTGCCATTTCCAAACCGTAACTCCGATTCCGGCGTTCTTTATATCGTTTTCAAGCGATTTCATCTCATCTTTCCGGTGGAACACTTGGTTTTCCAAGTTGAGTCCAGGTTCATGCATTTCCTGTCATATCTTGCATTTTGCACCCCGCGTCGCATTCCGCATAGCATATCATCATTGCATCATATTGCTTGATCTTTGCACGTGGTTGATTGTATCCTTGTTACTTGTTTGTCTTGTTTGGGTAGAGCCGGGAGACGAGTTCGCTAACGAGGAGCCCGTTGAGTTTGCTTTCGAGGATCCAGTCAACTCTGACAACTGTGCAGGCAAGATGATCATACCCTCGAAATCACTACTATCTTTGCTATGCTAGTTTGCTCCCTTTTTTACTATGCCATTGCTACGATGCCTACCATTTTATTTCAAGCCTCCCAAATTGCCATGTCAAACCTCTAACCCACCATGTCCTAGCAAACCGTTGATTGGCTATGTTACCGCTTTGCTCAGGCCCTCTTATAGCGTTGCTAGTTGCAGGTGAAGATTGAAGGCCGTTCCTTGTTGGAACCTTTATTTACTTGTTGGGATATTATTATATTGCTATGTTATCTTAATGCATCTATATACTTGGTAAAGGGTGGAAGGCTCGGCCTCTCGCCTAGTGTTTTGTTCCACTCTTGCCGCCCTAGTTTCTGTCATATCAGTGTTATGTTCCCGGATTTTGTGTTCCTTACGCGGTTGGGTTATAATGGGAACCCCTTGATAGTTCGCCTTGATTAAAGCTTTTCCAGCAATACCCAACATTGGTTTTAGCATTTTCCACCTAGCCTTTTTTTTCCATTGGGTTCTGCAGACTCAAGGGTCATCATTATTTTAACCCCCCCCCCCCCCCGGGCCAGTGCTCCTCTGAGTGTTGGTCCAACCTGTCAACTACCGGTGGCCACCAGGGGCAACTCTGGGCTGGCCTACCCGTACCTAGGACAATCTGAGTGTGCCCTGAGAAAGAGATATGTGCAGCTCCTATCGGGATTTGTCGGCACATTCGGGCGGTGTTGCTGGTCTTGTTTTAACCTGTCGAAGTGTCTTGAATTACCGAGATACCGAGTCTGATCGGAACGTCTTGGGAGGAGGTCTATTCCTTCGTTGACCATGAGAGCTTGTCATGGGCTAAGTTGGGACTCCCCTGCAGGGATTAAACTTTCGAAAGCCGTGCCCGCGGTTATGGGTAGATGGGAATTTGTTAATGTCCGGTTGTAGATAACTTGAACCTTAACTTAATTAAAATGAATCAACTGAGTGTGTTACCGTGATGGCCTCTTCTCGGCGGAGTCCGGGAAGTGGACACGGTGTTGGGGTAATGTTCGCGCAGGTTGTCCTCTAGTTTCTCGCTCGTGCATTGCCTCGTCTTCTCACTCTCTTTTGCGAATAAGTTAGCCACCATATATGCTAGTCGCTTGCTGCAGCTCCACATAATTTTACCTTGCCATACCTATAAGCTTAAATAGTCTTGATCGCGAGGGTGCGAGATTGTTGTCCCTGTGGCTCACAGATTACTATTACCCCAGATGCAGGGCCTGATGATTCTGCTCCAGGAGACGCGTATGAGCTCAAGTGGGAGTTCTACGAAGACTCTCAACGTTACTATGTTTCTTTTTCCGATGATTAGTAGTGGTGCCCAGTTGGGGGTGACTGGGACCATGTCGCTTCTTGGGTTATCTTTTATTTTGGCGCCGTAGTCGGGCCATGAGTGTTTAGATGATGTAATGTTATTTATGTACTTGATTGACGTGGCGAGTGTAAGCCAATTATTGTTATCTCCCCTTTATTATGTATATTACATGGGATGTTGTGAAGATTCCCTAACTTGCGACATATGCCTTCAATGCGATTATGTCTCCAAGTCGTGCCTCGACACGTGGGAGATATAGTCGCATCGAGGGTGTTACAAGTTGGTAATCAGAGCCTTCCCCGACCTTAGGAGCCCCATTGCTTGATCATTTTTAGCGGCCGAGTTGCGTCTAGAAAAATGTTTTGAGTCATTAGGAATTATATATCGGAGAGTTTAGGAATTCTTTTTACTTCCGGTCTCCTCATCGCTCTGGTAAGACATCCTGACGTAGAGTTTTGACTCTTCTCTTCTCAAATTTCACTAAAAAAAATTTTAGGATCACGCGGGTATCTTGGAATCGTTCTGATGGTTTTATGATGAGAACATTGTCTTGGTGCCTCCTGTCAGGGGTTTTGTGGAAGTGTCCCGGGGAGTTGAGCTCTGAGGTGTTGTCATCATAATTTTATCGTTGCAGTTCTGGAATACCTGAGTCTAGTACGCCGACATCAAAAATCTCTTTTATGCAGTTCGTTGGTGAGATAACCTCGACGCCACCCAGTACTGGGGCAGGAGTTCGGGAGTATCGCCATAACTTGTATAACGGATGCTTTTCGAAGGTTGAGGTAGATGGTTTCCAAAGTTTTTCTTGGTTATGTGTTGAAGGATGGATACAACTGGATGTAGGATTTGCTAGTTTGGGTGAGATATTATGCTTCCCCTGTATCCCCAACACCTGATTGCATAACCGGAAAGGTTCGGGAGTTTCATAGGTGGGAATTCTAGTAGCTCTAGTTCTTCTTCCATGGATATTGGTTTGAGATTGGGATTTCTTACCGATTATTCGTTCTTGATCCGTACCTTGTTGATTTATTTCTCTACCTTAATTCTACGTGGCTTCTCAATTTATGGATATGTGACCATTTCAAAAAAAAATGCATTCGTTCATTTTGTTCGGATGTGAAGACTATATGTGGCAATTTTCATTCCGTTGGATTCAGCTTCAATATTTATCTATCAATGTGCTAATGAACATCAACCTCTTCAGGATGGCTCCTCCAACGCGCACGACTCTGAATCCTGATCCACCACCACCTCCACCTCCTCCGGAGGCATGGCAAGCTGTGATGGCCGCAACCAATGCAAACACACAGTTGATCATGCAAATTCTTCAAGAGCGCAATCAAGGTAACCAAGGGAATCAAGGCAGCAATCAGAATCACTTTGCTACACTCAACCAGTTCCTTGCTAACGGGCCAAAGACTTTCAGCAATTGTGTTGAGGCAACCGATGCTGACGATTGGCTTGTGGATTTGTGCAAGCATTTCGAGTGCAGTAACGTCAGGCCTGAGGACTTTGTTAAGTTTGCTTCCTTCCAACTCAAAGATCAAGCTGTAGAATGGTTCCAGCAGTACAAGGACTCCAGAGGTGGACGTGTTATCACTTGGGATGATTTCCGTCGAGATTTCTGAGCTCATCATATTCCTCAGACCGTGGTTGAAAGCAAGCGTGAGGAATTCCGCAATCTGAAGCAAGGCTCTTTGTCTGTCTATGACTACAACAAGTTGTTCCAGAAGCTCACCCGCTTTGCCAAGCAGGATGTCCCTGATGAGAAGAGCATGATATATCAGTTCAGGGGTGGTCTCAGAGAAGAAATTCAGCTAGCTCTTGTCCTCTTTGAGCCCTTGAGATATGATGAGTTCTACAACATGGCACTGAAGCAAGAGGCTGCTCAGCTGAGGTGTGATGCTTCCAAGAAGCGAGCCAGAGATGTTACTCCTTCTTCCTCTACTCAAGTGGCCAAGCAGCAGAAGTATTGGCTTCCTCCTCCTCCGTTCCGTCAGCCGTATCAGCAGAAGAGCAAAGGTGGCATTGGTTCTTCCCACCCACCCAACCCTGGCTTTCAGAACAAGACTTCGTCTTAAGCTCCAAGATCGAGTGCTCTGTATCACCGTCCGCTTTCAGAGGTCACGTGCAACAAGTGCCAACAGAAGGGTCACTATGCCAACAAGTGTTTCAACCAGAGGCGTCTTCCTCCTCCTCCTCCTGTCAGATCGGAAAGTACAGCAGTGGTCAAGCATAACCCCAAGCATGCCAAGGTCAATTTGATGAATGCAGCTCAGGCAGAGGACTCGTCAGATGTGATCATGGGTAACCTTCCTGTTAATGACATTCCCGCAAAAGTTCTTTTTGACACTGGTGCATCGCATTGCTTCATCTCGAGACCGTTTACAAATAGGCATGATTTGGTTTCGCAAGTTTTGCCTAGTCCTTTAGCAGTTGTCTCTCTCGGTAAGCGCATGCAGGCTAACTCCATCGTTCCGGATGTTACTATCACCTTGGGTGACTACAAGTTCCTTTCTTCCCCAACGGTTCTTGGTGACTCGGATATTGATCTTATTCTCGGAATGGATTGGCTTTCTAAGCACAAGGCGCATCTTGATTGTGCAGCAAGGCAGATTCAATTGACTCATTCGTCTGAGGATGTAATTGTCTTTGCCGCTCGTGATAATACCATTCGTCTGTTTTCTCTCAATGAGAAGGGTGAATTGGATGCCATCTCGCAAATTCCAGTGTTTGCGAATATCAAGACGCCTTTCCAGAAGAGCTTCCAGGAATGCCTCCGCACCGGCCAGTCGAATTCGTTATTGATCATGAGCCTGGCACGGAACCTGTGTGCAAGCGTCCTTACAAGCTCGGACCTGAAGAGTTGAAGGAGCTGAAGAAGCAACTCGATATTCAAGAGAAAATGGGTCTCATCCGGCCTAATTCTTCTCCGTGGGGTTGTGGTGTTCTTTTTGTGAAGAAGAAGGATGGAACGGACCGACTTTGTGTTGATTAATGTCCATTGAACAAGAAGACCATCAAGAACAAATACCCACTTCCCAACATCAATGAGCTGCTCGAGCAACTCAAAGGTGCCCAAGTATTCTCCAAGCTTGATCTCCGTATGGGTTATCATCAGATTCGAACCTGTGAGCAAGATATTCCCAAGACAGCTTTCAGGACAAGCTTTGGTTCATATGAATACACTGTCATGTCTTTTGGCCTCGTCAACGCTCCTCCGACGTTCTCTCGCATGATGAACTTCATCTTCAACGCCTACACCAATGAATTCGTTTTGGTCTATCTCGACGACATTCTGGTTTTCTCCAAGAATAAGGAAGATCATGCCAAGCACTTGCGTTTGGTTCTTGATAAGCTAAGGGAACATCAGTTCTACGCCAAGTTCTCCAAGTGTGAATTTTGGCTCGATGAGGTTCTTTATCTTGGTCATATCATCTCTGCCAAGGGCATTGCCGTGAATCCTGAGAAGGTGTCTGCAATTGTGAATTGGGAACCTCCTCAGAACGTGAAGCAACTCCGTAGCTTCCTCGGTCTCGCAAGCTATTGCCGAAGATTCGTTGAAAACTTTTCTAAGATCGCGAAGCCTCTCTCAAATCTTCTCCAGAAGCACGTCAAGTATGTTTGGTCTCCGAAGTGTGACATTGCTTTCAACACTTTGAAAGAGAAATTGGTCACTGCTCCAGTTCTGACTCCGCCTGATGAATCCAAGCCGTACGAGGTCTTTTGTGATGCCTCTCTCCTAGGTCTTGGAGCAGTATTGATGCAAGAGAAGAAAGTTGTTGCTTATACCTCTCGCCAGTTGAAGCCTAATGAGAAGAACTACCCCACTCATGATCTCGAGTTGGCGGCAGTTGTGCATGCTCTTTTGACTTGGAGACATCTTTTATTGGGAAGAAAAGTGGACATTTTCACTGATCACAAGAGTCTCAAGTACATCTTCACTCAGCCTAATCTCAACCTCAGGCAAACTCGATGGGTCGAAATGATTCAAGAGTATAATCCGAGTATCGAGTATATTCCAGGCAAGGCCAATGTGATTGCTGACGCATTGAGCAAGAAAGCTTATTGCAACAGTCTGATTCTCAAGCCTTATCAACCCGAGCTTTCTGAAGCTTTCCGCAAACTTAACCTGCAAATTGTTCCTCAAGGTTTCCTCGCCAACCTTCAAGTCTCTCCTACCTTGGAACACCAGATTCGCCAAGCCCAGCTTCTTGATGCTATGGTGAAAAAGGTGAAGATTGGGATTGCCAAGAGCCAGTCCAAGTACAAGTGCTACCGCCTTGATGACAAGGACACTCTCTTCTTCGAGGATCGTATTGTTGTACCCAAAGGTGACCTCCATAAAGTGATCATGAACGAGGCTCACAATTTTCTCCTCTCCATCCACCCTGGGAGCACGAAGATGTATCAGGACCTCAAGCAAGCTTATTGGTGGACTCGAATGAAGCGCGAGATCGCTCAATTCGTGAATTGTAAGTGCATCTAGTGCCACCCCTAGTTGGTTTTGGAGTATTGACGACAAAACTAGTTGAGGGACTAATGTGTTTGTGAGAATTGCAGGATAACACAGGTAGAAGTCCCTCATTGATTCGGTTTTACTACCAGAGATGACCCCTAAAAATGTATGAAGACATTGAAGACAAAGGTGGTATACGAAGATATTCACATTGAAGACTATGACAAAAGAAGACACGTTATGAAGCCTATGGAGCTCGAAGACTTAGATCTTTCGTAGTTCTTTTTCTTTTGTGTTGAGTCATAGGAACCACCGTACTGTTAAGTGGGGTACAGGAGAACCAGTCAGAATGACTGAAGTGATGCCTAAATCAAAAACCTATGTCTTTGAGTGAAGACAATGAGAACGAATCTTGTCCAGAGCCGGACAAGTCAGATTTGCTTGTAGCCCAAGTGAAGTTGCCATGAGAGTTTGAAATCTGACCGTTGAGACACGTGTCAGTTCCTTAGTGACCCAGGGTCATTTCGGACAAATCAGGTCAGGTTGCCAAGTGGCTATAAATAGCCCACCCCCTACAACCATAAACGGTTGGCTGCTCAGATTTCAGTGCACGGCTTTTGTCGTTTGAGAGCAACCCACCTCAAAGCCTTTGAGAGAAAATTCCTAGCGAGGAGAAAAGCCCTAACCACCCAGAGCCAGAGATCATTGGGCATCACTTAAGTCTTCTTGTCTGTGTGATCTGAAGACTTATTACACTTGAGGACTATGAATCCTCCAGACGGTTAGGCGTCGCGTTCAGAGCATCCAAGAGACATTGTGGATTGCCAGTGAACGAAGTCTGTGAAGGTTTGGGAGTCTACCTTGAAGACTTACCAGAGTGATTGGGCGAGGACTATGTGACCTTAGCTCAAGGAGAATACGGTGAGGACTTGGTGTCCTGAGCTGCGTGTTCAGGACTGGGTGTCCGGGACTGTGTGTTCTAAGGTTTAAATACCTAGCCACTCCAACCAGACGTACAGTTGTCACAGCAACTGGAACTAGTCCAACACATCATTGTCTTCAACGAGTCACTGGTTTCATCTTCACTTCCTTTTATTTACTGATCACTCATTGTGAAGCCATTGCATGCTTGCTCTATCTTTTGTCTTCACAACGTGAATGTATGATCTGTTTGGCTTCATAACTTCTTTCTACCTGATCCTTATTACACTGCAGCTGTTTGTCATTGTGCTTTCACTCTATTGAATACTTGACCATGGCTGGCCTAGTGTAATCTAACTTCCGCTGCATAGTAATAGGCATAATCTTTGCTGTTTGTCTTCATAACTCCCACGTTTTGAAGACTTTCATAAAAATCGCCTATTCACCCCCCCTCTAGTCGATATAACGCACTTTCAATTGGTATCAGAGCAAGGTGCTCCCTTGTTCTGTGTGATTTGGTTTAACCACCTGGAGTTTTAGCTATGTCGACTGCAGGGATAATCAAAGTCTCCACTGCGTGCCCCGTCTTCGATGGAACTGAATATCCCTACTGGAAGAATAAGATGCGCATGCATCTTGAAGCCATTGACGTCGACCTATGGTATGTCGTTGAGAACGGCGTTCCCAAGGCTGGAGAAGGTGTCACTGCTGCTGATGTCAAGAAGTTCACTCAACTGGACTCTACTGCCAAAAATATCATCTGTGGTCATCTGACAAAAGGACAGTATGGCCGTGTGAGTGCCTTGAAGACATCCAAGCTGGTCTGGGACTGGCTCTCCAAGGTCAATGAAGGCATCTCAACCCAGAGGGATCAGAGAATCAGTGTTCTTCGCAACCTCTTCAACCGCTTCAAGCGAAATGACAATGAGAATGTCCAGCACACATTTGACCGGCTCACTGACATCACAAATGAGCTTCAAGCCCTCGGCGCCACTGAGATCACCAAACATGAAATCGTCAAGACGCTGCTGAGATCACTTGATAGTTCGTTTGACATCCTAGCCCTGATGATTCAAGAACGTCCTGATTTTAAGACACTCGATCTGTCTGACATACTTGAGAGGCTCAACACACATGAGTTTCAGCTTTCTGAGAAAAGAGATATCTACGGTCCAAACTATGGGCGAACTCATGCCTTGAAGGCAAAAGCTGTTTCCTCATATGAAGAAGAATCTGACAGCAGTTCTGATGATCCTGAAGACATTGGAAGGGAACTTGCAATGCTAGTGAAGAAGTTCCAAAAATTCACCAAGAAGAAAGGCTTCAGAAAATCTTCACGATCAAGCTCAAGGAATGATGAAGCTTCTGCTCATGACTACAAGAAGAAAACATGTCACAAATGCAAGAAAACTGGACACTTCATCTCTGAGTGTCCACAGTTGGACAATGAGAACAGAAGGAAGAAGAAGAGCAAGGAATATGATTCTGACGACAAAAAGAAGAAGAAATACTCAAAGTCTTCTTCCAAGTCTTCCTCAAAGTCTTCATCACACAAGAAGAGCTCATCTGGCAAGGCACGTGCGTTTGTTGGCAAGGAAATGGATTCAGAGGAGGAGTCCGCTTCTGAGGAGGCAGAGGTGGAGTCTGAGGAGGAGTCTGATTCTGGCATTGCGAGTCTGGCCACAGCATACGTCGCCAAGTCCATCTTCAACACTGAAGACACTGACTTCATCACCGACACCGATGCAAATGACAAGAACGACTCCACTCCTACCTACTGCTTCATGGCACGCGGTGCCAAGGTAAACACACGCACTACTCGCTATCAAACATCTAGTGACGATGACTCTGACTGTGATTCAAAACCCAGCTACAAAACACTTGCTAAAATTGCAACTGAACAACAGAAAGCTATGGAACATATTCAAAAACTGTTAGACAGAAGCGATGATCTGTTGGGTGCTGAAATGACTCGATCTGAATCCTTAATTGAAGACATAAAAAATCTTCACGTTAAGTATCAGGAACTTGAAGATCGTCTTGATACTCTCTCAACAACTCATGAAAAGCTGTCCTATGATTATCTTCAAAGGAAGCAAGAACTTGAGAAATTGAGAGCGGCTCATGAAGATCTTCAAAAGGAAAACCAGTCACTTCGCGCCGAACAGATCAGTTCCGCTCAGGAAGGATTTGAACCACCATGTCTTAAATGCATTGAGCGTGATAATGCTACTTCTGTTGCTGAATGTTCCACTGCTACTGCTGTTGCAATATCTTCAACTGTTGATGTGGTAACTAACCCCTCTGCTGAGGATACCACTACTATTGCTGATGAGAATGCTAGGTTGAAGACATTGCTTGAAATAGGGATGTACAAAAGTCTTAAAGGACATCAAACATTATGTGATGTCCTCAAGAAGTAGATTCTGAACCGAAACCCTAGGAAAGAGGGTGTTGGGTTCGTAAGGAAAATAAATGCAGATGGCTCTTACTGGAAACCTGAGCAGTACCCCAAAACCACATGGGTTGCTGCAAAGGAACTTTCAGCAGATCCATCCAATTTATCTGGCTTCACCTGTGCTAACCCCATTATCATTGATGAATCCTTTGATGCAAACTATAAACTGTTTAAGAATCAGAATGGTGAAGTGTTGCCAGGTACATTGGTACTAACTGCAGGAATGGACCTCCTATGAAGAAGATCTGGGTTTCGAAAAAGTGTCTGGAAAATCTTCCTGTGAATGTCTTCATGACACCTCACTTGAAGAAGACAAACCTCAGACCAAAGGCTTCATACGGTCCAAAGGCTTCATACAAACAGAGGACTCACCTGAGTCACACTAACGCAAATGTTTTGCAGGGAAACCATACTCAGGCATATGAATATGAGAGCGGTTCATCGAACCGTCATGTTCATATGACCAAAAATTATTCTGCTTATTCCTATGAGTATTATTGTCCACCTGCAAGACTGTTTGCTAAGGCTTCAAAGCCAAAATTCTCAGATGCTGCACTTAGACTTATTGCTTCTAAGCCACCCTTGAAGATGTGGGTGGTTAAGAAAGCTTAACTCTCTTTTGCAGGGAAAGGTCTCCAACAGAAAAACAAAATCTTCTGACGCTATTGCTGGGGACCTTAAAAATCTTGTAGGGCGCAAGATAAAATGCCCGAATGGCATCATTATGTACTTCGTTCCTAAATCACATGCTACTCTCCCTATTAGTCCTAACCTGGATCTAAGTTTTCGTAACCCACTGGTTCGTCAAATGTTTTTGCTTCACAATTCTCTTCGTGAAGCCTATCCCCCTAACTGCACTGTAGGGTACGACACCAGCGTCTTCAAAATCTTCAGAATGGATTATTGACAGTGGGTGTACAAATCACATGACCGGCAAAAGAAGCCTTCTTATGGACTCAACCTTACGTCCATCCGACAAGAGCCACATCACATTTGCTGACACTGGTAAAAGTAAGGTATTGGGTCTAGGTAGAGTTGCAATCTCAAAGGATCAACACATGGATAAAGTCATGCTTGTTGAATCCCTTGGCTTCAACTTAATGTCTGTCTCAATGCTTTGCGATTTGAACATGATCGTAATGTTTGGAAAATATCGTTGCCTAGTACTAATGGAATCTGACAAGTCTCTAGTGTTTGAAGGGTATCGGAAAGATGATTTGTATGTGGTAGATTTCTCAGCAGGGCCACAACTTGCGGTATGTCTTCTTGCAAAAGCTTCAGAATGCTGGCTTTGGCATCGGAGGCTTGGGCATGCTGGCATGAGGAACCTCCACACCCTTGCGAAGAAGAAGCATGTCATAGGCATCGAGGGCGTCAAGTTCAAGAAAGATCACTTATGCGGTGCCTGTGAAGCAGGGAAGATGACAAGGGCAAAACATCCTTCGAAGACAATCATGACTACTACTCAACCCTTCGAACTGCTCCACATGGATCTTTTCGGCCCCACTCACTACTCAACTTTTACTACTACTGCTTGCCTCTATGGCTTCGTCATTGTTGATGATTACTCTAGATATACTTGGGTGCACATAATCCTTTACAAGACTGAAGTGCAGGATGTCTTCAGATGCTTCGCCAATCGTGCTATGAACAATTTTGGCGCCAAGATAAAGCACATCAGAAGTGACAATGGCACTGAATTCAAGAACACTGGCCTTGATACATATCTTGATACCTTGGGCATCACACATGAATTCTCAACTCCGTACACGCCACAACAGAATGGCGTCGTCGAACGCAAGAACAGAACACTCATTGAGATGGCCAGAACAATGCTAGATGAATACAAGACTCCAAGAAAATTCTGGACTGAAGCCATTGACACTGCATGCCATACAATCAATCGTTTTTATCTTCACAAGCTTCTGAACAAGACATCTTATGAACTCCTAACTAGCAAGAAGCCAAATGTCAGTTACTTCAGAGTATTTGGCGCAAGGTGCTGGATCAAGGACCCACACCACACCTCAAAGTTTGCACCAAAAGCACATGAGGGATTTATGCTTGGATATGGAAAGGATTCACACTCCTACAGAGTCTTCAATCTCTTTCATTACAAAGTGGTTGAAACAGTGGATGTGCGGTTCGATGAGACAAATGGTTCACAAAGAGAGCAACTGCCAAATGTGCTAGATGAGATTCCAGCTAGTGAATCAATCAAGCTAATGGGAACTGGAGAGATTATACCTTCTGAAGCTCATCCTGAAGAAGAACTTATCATCTCAGCACCTGATCAACATGAAGACAATGCTCAGCCTGAAGACATTCCTCCCAACAACAACACAGATCCGCAAGAGCAAAGTCTTCGCCCCGTACATCCTCGTGTTGCCAATGAAGTGCAAATTGATAGAATAATTGACAGCATCAATGCACCTGGTCCATTCACTCGTTCAAGGGCAACTCAGCTAACAAATTTCTGTGGGCACTTTGCATTTGTATCAATATCAGAACCCAAGAAAGTTGAAGAAGCCTTCATGGAACCTGAATGGATTCAAGCTATGCAAGAAGAGCTTCAAAAGTTTGAACTGAATAATGTATGGGAACTGGTCAAGCGTCCTGATCCACGGAAGCACAACATAATAGGCACCAAATGGATATACCGCAACAAGCAAGATGAGCATGGTCAAGTTCTCAGAAACAAAGCTCGTCTCGTTGCTCAAGGATATACTCAAGTGGAGGGCATTGACTTCGATGAAACATTTGCTCCTGTGGCTAGGCTTGAAGCCATACGCATACTGCTGGCCTATGCAAATCATCATAACATACTTCTATATCAAATGGATGTGAAAAGTGCCTTTCTCAATGGCAAGATTGAAGAAGAAGTGTATGTTGCACAACCGCCTGGCTTTGAAAATCCAAAACATCCTGACATGGTATACAAGCTCAACAAGACACTGTATGGCCTCAAACAAGCCCCTAGGGCCTGGTATGACACTCGAATACTTCCTGAAGAGCAAAGGCTTCATACCTGGTTCCCTGGATCCCACTCTTTTCACGAAGACATATGATGGTGAACTGTTTGTGTGTCAAATATATGTGGATGACATTATCTTCGGCTGCACCAATCAGAAGTTCAGTGAAGAATTTGGATATATGATGCAAGAGCAATATCAGATGTCCATGATGGGGGAGCTTAAGTTCTTCCTTGGTCTTCAAATACGACAACAACGCAATGGCATCTTCATATCTCAAGAGAAGTATCTCAAAGATTGCCTGAAGAAGTTCGGTATGCAAGACTGCAAAGGCTTCACAACACCAATGCCAGCCAAACATCATCTAGGTTCTGACGACAATGGTAAAGAGTTCGATCAAAAGGTATACCGCTCCATGATTGGTTCTTTGCTTTATTTATGTGCATCTAGGCTAGATATTATGCTTAGTGTTTGCATGTGTGCTCGATTTCAAGCGGCACCAAAGGAGTCGCATCACTTAGATGTGAAGCGAATTCTTTGATATTTGGCTCACACCCCAACTCTAGGATTATGGTATCCAAAGGGATCAGAGTTTGATTTGGTTGGATTTTCGGATGCTGATTATGCTGGTGACAAAGTTGATCGCAAGTCTACATCAGGCACATGTCACTTTCTGGGACGATCACTTGTATGTTGGTCTTCAAAGAAGCAGAACTGTGTATCTCTCTCCACTGCTGAATCTGAATACATTGCTGCTGGATCTTGCTGCACTCAGCTTCTGTGGATGAAGCAAACACTCAAGGACTATGGCATTCATCTGAAGCAAGTACCACTTTACTGCGACAACGAAAGCGCCATCAAGATTGCCAACAACCCAGTTCAGCACTCAAAGACAAAGCACATTGAAATTCGTCATCACTTTCTCAGAGATCATGTTGTGAAGGAAGACATTGATATCATACACGTCAACACTGAAGAGCAATTGGCAGATATCTTCACCAAGCCCTTGGATGAGAAGAGGTTTTGCAAGTTACGGTGTGAGCTAAATATCCTGGAATCCTCAAATGTCCTGTGATCAGGCACACATCCTAACACTTATGCATATGATGACTTAGATGTGCAACACACAAAGTAAAGTATATCTTCAATCAATGAAGACATACATTCTAAGTGTGAATACATTAATGTGAAATTTGACTTCGGAGCGCCACGATAATTGTGCGCCGTGTCTGGGTCTAATACTTCCTATACGGTGGGTAACGCCACCACCAAACGTTCCATTTTGAAGTGTTTCACTCATGGCGTTACCTTGCAATATCTTCACATTTGGTTTGGCTTCGAACTCAACATGTCTTCATGATTATCTTCACTACGTTCATTATATAGATATATACATACTAGTGTTCTATCCTCTACAGCATTCACTTATAGCTATGTCTTCTTGGTTGAATCTTTTGAACTAAGTGAATGTGATCGGACCCTAATCTCTCTATGCTTTCTATCTCAAATTCTATCTCTCCAAGTCATATGCATTCTATTGAAACGGTCGAATGTCTTCACTGTGTCCTTGTCAGCAGAAGATATAGAGACAACCATAAAGTCCGTTTTTAATTCTCATTCCTCCACATAAAATCGGGAGAAGCAGGAACGACCGCCCGACAATCCAGGCGTGCGTGGGACGTGGAACAGACCCAAAACTTCCGCAAACTGGCCACGCGTTCCTCAGATGCGAATCGCCAGGGGCACCTGTGTAATAGCACAGTGCCGCCCCTGAGCCTATAAATTCACACTTACCGCGGTCATTATCTCCTTCTTCCACCCTCGCAAGAACCCTAGCGCCACCGCTAGCACTCGACGACGCCAGTGACGAAGCGCTTCGCTGCCGCAACCTCTCCGACGCCGTCCTCACGCCGACCGCGGACATCGTTCTCTCCGCCGTCGCCGTAGGTGTCTTCCGCTGCCAAGTTAGGGCACGGAGGACTGAACTGCTCGGCATCATCTCTCACTTTCGTCTAGCAGTTCTAAGTGTGGTAAATAAAACTTCTTTTTACAGCCCCTTTGATCTCATGGTTCTGTCACTTTCTACCATAAGAAGTTTATCTTCACACGAGTTAGATCTTTCAATCTGCATCTCATAACATGCCTAGTATATTCACTTGTGCTTCATAAAGTAGTTAGATTCCTCACTTGTACTGATCTGTGGGTTCATACAAATCTGGAACCAACTTCTTATCTATGAGTGAATGTCTTCGCACGATGAGGTCAATGTCTTCTAAACTGATTAATCTTCAAAACCTTCTGAGAATGCATATGACCTCTTCCCCTTCCCTCGCACCTTAATGCTGTCACAGGTACATGTCCGTGGGAGAATCCTTCGGTTCTCATAGTCTGTATTCATTTGCAGAATTCCTACAGCATCACATAAACTCTCCTGAAGCCAGTTCCTGTTGGTCCAGCAAAAGAAAGCCTTTGAAGCCTTTGAAAGTCTTGAAGCCTTTCAAGTTAAAGTTTATGGCTTCAGAAGCAGCAGCAAGGAAGGGGGGCAGACAGAGACGTGAAGGGACTTCCAAAGATCTGCCTGAAGACCTGGCAGAAATGTATAAAACAGATCCTGAAGAGAGTTATGGGCAGCGCAAGACCCGAATCCAATGGATTCGACGCTATTGGGCAGAACAATGGTTCAAATACCGCTTCGTCACCCAGGAGTATGCTGAGAAATGTGCCATCAAGAAACCATGGGGGGACATCCTTTACAAGAATCTCGTACCCAGGACCAGAGATGAAGCCATTGCTCAAGGCTTCTACCCATGCATGGTCCGAGGACCACAACCTGATGATACGCATCCGTCGTCACTTCTCTGGTGTCGTGACAACAATCTGTTCAAGCGCAATTTCCAGTTTGCCCAACAATCCGCGAAGCTGAACAAGAAGAAATTTGGGTTAGACTTCAACCCTGGTCCCTCCGCACCAAGGGCAGATGGCACACGCGACGCAGAACCCAATATCATCGGTCCATTTGCCAATCTTGAGGGCCTCATCACCCACATCATAGTCCAAGGGACTGCCGTGAATGACCCTCCAGCTGACTCTGAGTCTGATGAAGCTCCTGCTGTACCGAAGCCAAAGCAGACGAAGAAGCCAAAAGCTTCAAAGCCGGCCCTGGCCTCAAAAATCTCAAGGGCGAAGCCATTGGCAACTGCACCTCCTAGAGACAGTGTGCAGTCTGAAGACGTATCCCGCGTCTCCAAGCCCCAGAAGGACAAGGTGCCTCAGCCACACACCGGCAAAGAGCTCACAGCTGCTGCCATTCTGCGCAGCGAAGCCATTGATCTATCAAGTGATGAAGATCTTGGAGATGACGCTCTAGAGCAGCTCATCAAGAGCAAAGAAGAAGCTGAAATCTTCAACAATTTGCCTCTCTTTGATGTCGCCATCATCCATAACTTCATCGACGAATGGTTTGCCACACCGAACATAAGCTTCAAAGATCTGCAGCTGCCCGTTGGCCTCAGCGTCGCATTCCAAGGCGCTATTACTTCAGAACTTGCTATTGCCCAGCGCATAGTTGAACTAAAGCAGAAAATTGATCATGAAAAGGTTCAGTTCAAGAAGCACATGGCCAGGCTCAGCGTGCAAGAAGTGAAGAGCTTCAAGACCATGTTGCATGAGCTCAAGGAAAATTTTCTGAAAAAGCATGCAGAAGCTCAGGGCTCACGTGAGCGGATGAAGTCTTTGGCTGAACGATGTGTGCAGGCATACAATGAGCCGAGAAGCGCAAGGCACTTGGGCGTCCTGGCATTGACCCCAAGGTGGCCGCGAAGAAGAAGAAGAAGCCTGCTATGGCTGAACCAGAGGCACCTAGGCAAGAAGCAGTTCCAATTGTCTTCCCAACTGCAATGACTGGCTCGAAGCCAAAGAGTCGGTCAACAGCTTCTGAGCTCAAGAAGACAAGAACTGCTGAGGCTGAAGCCAGGAAAAGGAAAAGCTCCGAAGCCTCTCCTACTGCCCCCAGCAAGAAGAAGCGCAAGATCAAGAAATCTCGGGCTGCTCCCACAGAGCCCTTGATAGTTGAACCTATCTCAATGGTTCACCCCAACGCCGAACGACAACTGACAGTTCATGAGCCTGCTCCCACAGAGGCTCCTGAAGCTGAAGATATTCCAGCTGCTGCTGAAGACATTGGTCACCAGGACAATGTACAAGATGATGCAGCCCTTCCTCAGTGCGAACAAAGCGAGCTCATCAGCATTGGTCGTCCTCTAACGCCAATTGCACAAGATGTGTCATGGGCGGATCGCCCTCAGGAGGAAGAAGACAATGAGGCCCAGCCCACTCCAACCCCACAGGCGTCATCTGCATTCCGCAGGCTTCGCATAGGTCCAAGGCCTCAAGTCTCGACTGAAGACATTCCGGCTGCATCAGCTGAAGAAGAAGCAACACAAGAGCTCCACCAAGAAGCAGTTCTCCAGGAGAACGTGCTTGTGACTGACCCTCCAGCTAGTCAAGCGGAGGCGGCAAATGTTGAGGCTGCCACAACCAACACTGAAGCCAATGTGGAGCCCTCCCCACCAAAAGCTTCAGCTGACAGCGAAGCTACTGATCAAGACACTTCTGTTCCTGAGTCTGCTACAGGTCCTCGATTTGATTACCATGTTGAGCACAGGCCTCATGTTCAGAAGCCAGTCCCAAGGCTGCCAAGGTTCCCAGGTCCTGCATCAGCACCTGGCTCCTTTGACATCAACAGCTTCAAGGCAGACAATACGTTCTTCAACAGCTCCAAGAACCCCTATTCAAGGGAAAGGATTGTATCAGATAGGTTCTGGAGCTATTCTCAGCGCAGTTACTATTCATGCATCCTGTACAACCAAGGTCGCATCTTCCCGCACAAGCGCCTTGATGTTGAAGCCATTGCTGGCCTGCCCTGTCTAGAGGAAGCTTTGGATTGCTTTAAGCAAGTGGGTCTGCTGCAGTTTGTCACTGATGAAGAGCACTGGAATGAAGAGCTTCTGCTTCAGTTCTATGCCACCCTCCATATTAAAGGATACAACAGAGATCCGAAGACTTGGGTCCTGGAGTGGATGACCGGCAATGTCCATCATGAAGCCAATGCATTTGATATCATTGAGCTCACCGGCCTGCCCACTCCTGGCGAATTCTTCGAGGAAGGCTGTCAAGTACATGCTGAAGCTATTGAGAGCATATTCCAGAGGCCTGAACCAAATATGAGTCAGATGCTCTCAATGATGAAGCCATTGCCCCATGATGCACCCTATCCAACTGAGTTCTTCGTTGAAGACCTTGAGTACCTGCCCAGGACCATATATCACATCATCCGGCGGACTCTCTGGCCCATTAAGGGACACTCTCCACATGCCAAGATTGAGGGTGCAATGAAGACTCTCATATTCTATATCCTTCATGGCAAATGCTTCAACGCACAGGATTTCTTCATCCGCCAACTTGCAGCGTCTGGCTCAGATTTATTTGGTTTGAAGTTCTATGCTCCTTGGGTGATGAGGCTGATCAAACTGCACTCTGCGATCTCGTATCAGCCCTCAGGCCGCAACCATCGGATCTTCTTACCAGATGTGGATACCTCCACTGAAGCTATATATCCTGAGCCTGCCAAGCAACCTTTAAATCTTCAGAATGCAGAACACCAGAGCTTCACTCAGAATGATGAAGGTGTTGAAGCCATATCCAGGGTGTATCCGTTGGCTGGCACTACACGTGCACCACGCCCAGCATCTACTGAAGTCACAGACAGCACAAATGCTCAAAGACCCAAGAAGCGCGCTCGTGCCCTCAATGACCGAGAGCTTCTTGTGGCCCTTCACCAAAAACAAGATAGGCATCACGACTGGCTAAAGCATCAGATGAAAAGCCTCTTGGTGGATGTCAATCGTCTTCGAAACCTTGCCACCAAGAATGCTTTCGTTACACATGAAACCTACCGTCGTACATGGAAAGGGCTATCAATGATGTGTACTGAAGCTGAACTAGAAGAGGATGGCTTCACTGAGCGATTCAAGTTTGACACCACACCTCCTAGAAGGGCTGTGATGCGCAACACACCATCACTTGAAGACTCTGAGTTTTCTTCATCTGCTGCCACAGTCACTGCCAGAATTATTGATGAAGAAGACGATGCTACATCACCGCCACCTGCTTCATCACCTCCAAGCTCTTCTGCACCGCCAACCACCTCCAACGACCCTGCTGCTCCTGGAAATGAGTAGACACTCTATGTCTTCAAACCTTTTTAGTCCTTGCTGACAAAAGGGGGAGAAGCATATGGGTTGATAGTCTTCAAGCGGGTCCATATGGGCGGGTGCTATATTTTGCTATATTTTGCTTCGTGCTTACAACTCTCGTTTTTGCTTCATTTGGTTCCTTGAGTTGTAACACTAAAACTCGATGGTCGTCTGCTACTCGTTTGCCACCCTGTATGCGAAGATAAATTCCGCATGTGCGATGATAAATTCCGCACTTATCTCATTCTGCAGATGTCCATTTTCCATTATGCATGTCATTATCTTCATATACTTTCACATGCATAGTGGATTGTCATCATAAGCTGAAGTGGATCTCCACAAGTACAACCTGCCATGTGCATTTGCATTCCAAAAGCAAATTAACTTATATGCACATCTTCAGGGGGAGCCCTTGCAACTTATGAAGACAATTCCTTATCCTTTACAATTTCACAGACTATATTCCCCGTTGAAAACTTCAACTAGTTTGTCATCAATCACCAAAAAGGGAGAGATTGTAAGTGCATATAGTGCCACCCCTAGTTGGTTTTGGAGTATTGACGACAAACCTAGTTGAGGGACTAATGTGTTTGTGAGAATTGCAGGATAACACAGGTAGAAGTCCCTAATTGATTCGGTTTTACTACCAGAGATGACCCCTAAAAATGTATGAAGACATTGAAGACAAAGGTGGTATATGAAGATATTCACATTGAAGACTATGACAAAAGAAGACACGTTATGAAGCCTATGGAGCTCGAAGACTTAGATCTTTCGTAGTTCTTTTTCTTTTGTGTTGAGTCATAGGAACCACCGTACTGTTAAGTGGGGTCTAGGAGAACTAGTCAGAATGACTGAAGTGATGCCTAAATCAAAAACCTATGTCTTCGAGTGAAGACAATGAGAGCGAATCTTGTCCAGAGCCGGACAAGTCAGCTTTGCTTGTAGCCCAAGTAAAGTTGCCATGAGAGTTTGAAATCTGACCGTTGAGACACATGTCAGTTCCTTAGTGACCCAGGGTCATTTCGGACAAATCAGGTCGGGTTGCCAAGTGGCTATAAATAGCCCACCCCCTACAACCATAAACGGTTGGCTGCTCAGATTTCAGTGCACGGCTTTTTTCGTTTGGGAGCAACCCACCTCGAAGCCTTTGAGAGAAAATTCCTAGCGAGGAGAAAAGCCCTAACCACCCAGAGCCAGAGATCATTGGGCATCACTTAAATCTTCTTGTCTGTGTGATCTGAAGACTTATTACACTTGAGGACTGTGAATCCTCCAGACGGTTAGGCGTCGTGTTCAGAGCATCCAAGAGACATTGTGGATTGCCAGTGAACGAAGTCTGTGAAGGTTTGGGAGTCTACCTTGAAGACTTACCAGAGTGATTGGGCGAGGACTATGTGACCTTAGCTCAAGGAGAATACGGTGAGGACTTGGTGTCCTGAGCTGCGTGTTCAGGACTGGGTGTCCGGGACTGTGTGTCCTAAGGTTTAAATACCTAGCCGCTCCAACCAGACGTACAGTTGTCACATCAACTGGAACTGGTCCAACACATCATTGTCTTCAACGAGTCACTGGTTTCATCTTCACTTCCTTTTATTTACTGATCACTCATTGTGAAGCCATTGCATGCTTGCTCTATCTTTTGTCTTCACAACGTGAATGTATGATCTGTTTGGCTTCATAACTTCTTCCTACCTGATCCTTATTACACTGCAGCTGTTTGTCATTGTGCTTTCACTCTATTGAATACTTGACCATGGCTGGCCTAGTGTAATCTAACTTCCGCTGCATAGTAATAGGCATAATCTTTGCTGTTTGTCTTCATAACTCCCACGTTTTGAAGACTTTCATAAAAATCGCCTATTCACCCCCCCTCTAGTCGATATAACGCACTTTCATGAATGAATGTGATGTCTGCAGAAGAGTGAAGGCAGAACACCAAAGGCCAGCTGGTCTCCTCCAACCTCTTGCCATTCCAGAATGGAAGTTTGACCACATTGAAATGGACTTCGTGACTGGGTTTCCAAAGTCCAAGCGTGGCAATGATGCTATATTCGCTGTCATCGACAAACTCACCAAAGTGGCTCACTTTCTGCCTATTAAAGAGTCGATCACTGCAGCTCAATTGGCGGAACTCTATACCTCTCGTATTGTCTCTCTGCACGGTATTCCTCAAGTGATCTCTTCAGACCGTGGCAGCATCTTTACCTCGAAATTTTGGGATTCTTTTCAGAAGGCCATGGGCACGAACATCCGCTTCAGTACAGCTTTCCATCCTCAAACTAGCGGTCAAGTCGAGCGTGTCAACCAGATTCTTGAAGATATGCTCAGGGCTTGTGTGATCTCCTTCGACATGAAGTGGGAGGATTGTCTTCCTTATGCTGAATTCTCCTACAACAACAGTTTTCAAGCAAGTTCGGGCAAGGCCCCTTTTGAAATTCTGTATTGCAGGAAGTGCCGTACCCCTCTCAACTGGTTTGAAACCGGCAAACGTCAGCTTTTGGGTAATGACTTAATCACAGAGGCAGAAGAAATGTGCAAAGTCATTCGTGATAACCTCAAAGCAGCCCAATCCCGTCAGAAGAGCTACTATGATAGTAAGCACCGTGATTTGGCTTTCGAGATCGGAGATCATGTTTACCTCCGTGTCTCTCCTATGAAAGGTACTCGTCGCTTCGGTATCAAAGGGAAGCTTGCCCCCAGATACGTGGGACCTTTCAAGATTGTCAGCAAGAGAGGCGACCTCGCCTATCAACTCGAGCTTCCTTCAAACTTTGCAAATGTTCATGACGTGTTCCATGTCTCTCAGCTTCGAAAGTGCTTCAAGACTCCTGACCGCACCATCAACTTTGAGGACATTGAGCTCCAAGAAGATCTCTCCTATCGTGAGCACCCAGTTGCTATTCTTAAAGAGACTGAACGCAAAACTCGCAACAAGTCAATCAAATTTCTCAAAGTCAAGTGGTCACACCATTCCGACCGTGAAGCTACCTGGGAATGTGAGGATCACCTCCGTTCTGAGTACCCGACGTTCTTTCAGTCCTAGATCTCAGGACGAGATCCTTTCGTAGTGGTGGAGTGTTGTAACACCCCGGGTGTAACTTTCCAATTAGTACTCCAACTCTTGCCGTTTCCGGCGTTAAGTTATATTTATTTCTCGGGTTCGGGTCTTTGTCTCCGTGTGTTGTTGTCGTTGTCTTGCATCTCATATCATGTCATCATGTGCATTGCATTTGCATACGTGTTCGTCTCATGCATTCGAGCATTTTCCCCGTTGTCCGTTTTGCATTCCGGCGTTTCGTTCTCCTCCGGTGGCCATTTCTAGCTTTCTTTCGTGTGTGGGGATTAAACATTTCCGGATTGGACCAAGACTTGCCAAGCGGCCTTGGTTTACTACCGGTAGACCGCCTGTCAAGTTTTGTATCATTTGGATTTCGTTTGATACTCCAACGGTTAACCGAGGGACCAAAAAGGCTTTGTGTGTGTTGCAGCCCAACACCCCTCCAATTTGGCCCAAAACCCACCTAACTCTGCTCCATCATCTAGAGCGTTCGATCACGATCGCGTGGCCGAAAACCGCACCTCATTTGGACTCTCCTAGCTCCTTCTACCTCTATTTAAAGAACCCCTCCGTTTTCGGATCTCCTTCCTCCCCGAAACCCTAGAAAATCCCCTCGCGCGCACCGGACATGTCCGTTTCTCGCCGGACGAACTCCGTCGCCGCCCGCAGCCACTGAGGGGCTGCCACGTGACCTCCCCGCGCCGCCTCCTCCGCCGGCACGCCGCGGCCCATCGCGGGCCCTCCCCGCCGCCACTCGGGCCCGCGCCGCGCTGCCGCCGCCTCCCGCCTGCCCGCGCCGCCTCACGCCGCCAGCCGCCGCCGCCGCCGCACCGCGCTGCCGCCGCCTCCTGCCTGCCCGCGCCGCCGCCGCGCCAAGCAGCCGCCGCGGTCCGCCTCGACGCCGGCCCGGCCCCGCGACGCCGGCCGGCCCCAGCTCCAGCCACCGCAGGCCCCTGCGCAGCCGACCCCGGCCACTGGCGACCTCGCCCTCGCTGCCCGCCGTCCTCGTCCCCACCGTGAACAGTGATCCGCGGCCGCCTCGATTCCCGTGCGCGAGATCTAGATCCAAAAACCCTAGGTCAAATTCGTCTAAGTCCCAGATATTTTCAGTTCAAGTGCTTATGTTCGTAGCTCCATAACTTTGCATCCGTAGCACCAATTCATGCATATAGCATATCAAAATGTTCATCTCAGAGAGTACATCATTTCATTCCATTGCATCATTTTCATTTGAGTTCATCTTGATGCCCGAAATGCTGTTAGAAGAGGGCTACTTGAGATAATTGTCAGATCTGCTACTCCATTTAGCTTTTTGTCATTTTTGCTATGATTAATGTGTGCATGCTATGACCATGAGTTCTACATATGTTTTGTTAAGGGTTTGGTCATCTTTCTAGAGGTGCAACCCATGTATTTTTGTGATGTGTGTGGTGACTTGTGCAAGCTTGCAAAGTGGTGCACTTGCTAATTCTGTTTTCAGGGACTTAGAAATTCCACTAAGTCCTTGATCTGTTTATCTCATGATGCCATATGTTCTTGTTGTTTCCTAGTGATCCGTGCCTCTTTTGAGGATGATCAGTAAGGATGTTTTGTTAATCTTGTCGTGCTCTATCCATCCATGTCTTTGTTTGAAATTATGGAGCACCCTAGCTTGAGTCAATCGAGCTTTACTTTTGCTACTTTGTGAATCTGGGCAGATTGTCAACTTGTTTGCAATTTTGCCGATGATGTTGTAGTTGATCCGTGCATGCTATGTTATTATTCTTGCCATGTCTAGCTTGAATTTTGTGCCTTCTTGATGGGTGTATGCTTGTCTTGCCATGACTTGCACCGTAGTGAGTGCATCGAGCTCGCAAACATGCCTACTTGAGTTATGTTTCAGCATGTGTCAGTTTTCACTAATTCTGAAAACTGGTTATGTTTTTGCTATGTTCACATGCTTGCAATTATATTTTCTGATCCCTTTTGGCTCAAGGTCGCTAAGGGACTTTTGTTAAGCTCTTTGAGTAGCTCCATTCCATACTTTACTTTGTCATGATAAGGTCCTGTAGCATGTAGTTTTGTTGCTCCGAAGTGGGCTACCTAATCTGAAATTCCAGACAAGTGTTGATTTCACTAAGTCTAAGATCTGTTTGTCATATGCATTTTTGCCATGCTTGTTTGAACCTGTTAATGGATGAATTGGCCGTATCTCAGTGCTAGACTTTTGTTAAGAATCTTGTATGCATCCCTGCCATGTATTTTGTTGTCTTGTTTGGTTGCTGTAGCATGTTCATCTCATTGCATTTAGATGGCTACTTGCTGTAAATCGCAGACCGGTGTCATTTTTGAATCGCTTGCCATTTCCAAACCGTAACTCCGATTCCGGCGTTCTTTATATCGTTTTCAAGCGATTTCATCTCATCTTTCCGGTGGAACACTTGGTTTTCCAAGTTGAGTCCAGGTTCATGCATTTCCTGTCATATCTTGCATTTTGCATCCCGCATCGCATTCCGCATAGCATATCATCATTGCATCATATTGCTTGATCCTTGCACGTGGTTTATTGTATCCTTATTACTTGTTTGTCTTGTTTGGGTAGAGCCGGGAGACGAGTTCGCTAACGAGGAGCCGTTGAGTTTGATTTCGAGGATCCAGTCAACTCTGACAACTGTGCAGGCAAGATGATCATACCCTCGAAATCACTACTATCTTTGCTATGCTAGTTTGCTCCCTCTTTTACTATGCCATTGCTACGATGCCTACCATTTTCTTTCAAGCCTCCCAAATTTCCATGTCAAACCTCTAACCCATCATGTCCTAGCAAACCGTTGATTGGCTATGTTACCGCTTTGCTCAGCCCCTCTTATAGTGTTGCTAGTTGCAGGTGAAGATTGAAGGCCGTTCCTTGTTGGAATCTTTATTTACTTGTTGGGATATTATTATATTGCTATGTTATCTTAATGCATCTATATACTTGGTAAAGGGTGGAAGGCTCGGCCTCTCGCCTAGTGTTTTGTTCCACTCTTGCCGCCCTAGTTTCCGTCATATCGGTGTTATGTTCCCGGATTTTGCGTTCCTTACGCGGTTGGGTTATAATGGGAACCCCTTGATAGTTCGCCTTGATTAAAGCTTTTCCAGCAATACCCAACATTGGTTTTATCATTTGCCACCTAGCCTTTTCTTTCCATTGGGTTCTGCAGACTCAAGGGTCATCATTATTTTAACCCTCCCGGGCCAGTACTCCTCTGAGTGTTGGTCCAACCTGTCAACTACCGGTGGCCACCAGGGACAACTCTGGGCTGGCCTACCCGTACCTAGGACAATCTGAGTGTTCCCTGAGAAAGAGATATGTGCAGCTCCTATCGGGATTTGTCGGCACATTCGGGCGGTGTTGCTGGTCTTGTTTTAACCTATCGAAGTGTCTTGAATTATCGAGATACCGAGTCTGATCGGAACGTCTTGGGAGGAGGTCTATTCCTTCGTTGACCGTGAGAGCTTGTCATGGGCTAAGTTGGGACTCCCCTACAGGGATTGAACTTTCGAAAGCCATGCCCGCGGTTATGGGCAGATGGGAATTTTTAATGTCCGGTTGTAAATAACTTGAACCTTAACTTAATTAAAATGAATCAACTGAGTGTGTTACCGTGATGGCCTCTTCTCGGCGGAGTCTGGGAAGTGGACACGGTGTTGGGGTAATGTTCGCGCAGGTTGTCCTCTAGTTTCTCGCTCGTGCTTTGCCTCCTCTTCTCGCTCTCTTTTGCGAATAAGTTAGCCACCATATATGCTAGTCGCTTGCTGCAACTCCACATAATTTTACCTTGCCATACCTATAAGCTTAAATAGTCTTGATCGCGAGGGTGCGAGATTGCTGAGTCCCTGTGGCTCACAGATTACTATTACCCCAGATGCAGGGCCTGATGATTCTGCTCCAGGAGACGCGTATGAGCTCAAGTGGGAGTTCGACGAAGACTCTCAACGTTACTATGTTTCTTTTCCCGATGATCAGTAGTGGTGCCCAGTTGGGGGTGATTGGGACCGTGTCGCTTGTTGGGTTATCTTTTATTTTGGCGTCGTAGTCGGGCCATGAGTGTTTGGATGATGTAATGTTATTTATGTACTTGATTGACGTGGCGAGTGTAAGCCAACTATTGTTATCTCCCCTTTATTATGTATATTACATGTGATGTTGTGAAGATTGTCTAACTTGCGACATATGCCTTCAATGCGATTATGTCTCTAAGTCGTGCCTCGACACGTGGGAGATATAGTCGCATCGAGGGTGTTACACGGAACCACTCCCACCTTACCGCGGGGCCACAGTAACCGCGCCACCAACAAGCGCCGCCACACCACGAAGCCACAGTCTGTGATGCCAACAAGTGCAGCACCCACAAATACGACATGAAAATCACTCGCACAAAATGATATTCCCTAGTTTCTTAGCACCCGTGGTAACCCAAAGCTTAACCTCTTCTAAGATGATGTTGATGGGGATCGGCGGTGGCGCACTTTTGTGGCGGAACACCTAAGCATTTCTCTCATTCCAAATAGTCTAGGAGACAAGCATGGTGAGGGAAGCCATTGCATGCCGATTGAGATAATAGTTCTCGGTTCTCTTTTCCCACCACTCGTTGACGGGTTCGTCAAGGTGCCACTCGGAGGTGTTCATGTGTGCGAGTCTAACCTTCTCGATAGTTGATCTCCAAAGCCTAAGCGTGTACCAACACTTGAAGAATAGGTGTGCACCCGTTTCTTGTTTCCTTTTGCAAAGCGGACAAAGGCCACAATCTTGCAAAGCCAACCAAGCAAAAAGAACTTAACCTTGGGAGGTGCCCAAGCCTTTCAAATCATCCGGTCCATGGGGGGAGAGAGTGAATCCGAGGAATTGAGCCTTATACGTTGTGGCCGCCTTGTAGTTCCCATTGTTCGTGTGCTTTCAAACACTATTATCTTTGGTTTGTTCATCAAGGTGAAAGTCATGCACAAGCATCCAAAGAGTGAACTTGCAACAATAGGTTCTAGGTTCAAAGTCTAACTATCTCTATTCAGTCTTTCGATGAACTGTCATTCCAGAAGAATATACGTACGTTGGCATAAATTCAGTCGCACATCACATAGGGAGGCAAAAGACACAAATCTGACCTCAGGGTGAATTCACAAACTAAACAGTTTTTGAAAGTATTTCACCCAACTGATCCCTAATGTGCAGCGACTAACAGCAAGGCGCTGCACTCAGCGTCTAACACTTAGGCGCCACACATGTGTAGTGCCCGACAGCTAGGCACTGCACTACACTGTGCAACACCAAGCTGTAAGGAGTTGCACAGTAGAGTGCAGGAACAGTGCCTTACTGTCGAACGCTGCATAAAAGGGTCAGTGGTGTGAATCTTTTTTAAAAACAGTTTAGTTCGTGAAATACTTTCGCTCTGGGGTCAAATTTATCAATTTTGCCATGTATTGAGGTAATCTAGCAGCTGGAACATCAATCGCGAGTTCAAAATTCGGGGACTGGCTGGACCAAAACTTAAATGCCTGGAAGCGCAGGTGGTTCCTAAATGTGGACATATGCTTATGCAGACTGAATTATTTGTGTATGCCTGTTTGATCGATGGACCCGCGCCGGACAGGCCCTTAAATCCATTCCATCGGGTAGCTGATTCATTGCGCGACACCATCATCGATCTTGGATCATACCACTATATTATTGGTGGGAGGTGTTCAATACTAGTCAACATGCATTCTCCAGAAAGCACGACTAATCTTCATGAAATAGCAGATCTCGAGCACGAGCAAATCACAGGCTGAAATCTGCCTCTGTCGTTCAGTATGCAACCTTCTATACTTGCAAGTTGAATCCAGAATCAGCTTTTTTTGACGTTGCTTTAAAATAATAATCGGAATCAGCTTTGGTGGCAAGGAGATTCCTGTCCAAACATAGGCTATCCAGGTCGTAGTGGATTAGGAAAATAGTTCCATCCATGATGACCATGATGAGCGCCCCTGTTCATATCGCCAGTTGGGCGCCGCTGGTAGTATTAAGCTAACCATGGCGTGGATCGGCATGATTAGCTGAGCTGTACCGAAAGCAAACCGCGCCGGCCCACGTACGGCGGATGCTAACGAATCAGTCGGCGAATCTGACAAAAACCAAGCGTCAAATCAGGCGCGATCTGGAGGCCGATGAGAGACCACACTAGACGCGCGGACGTGACAAGAGTTTTACATTTAGAAGCCTGTCTGCCCTGCCTCTGCCTTTGCCTGGTGTGCAGTACACTGCTGTGGCCCAAGAAGTTACACCCATGCATGCACAAGCATAGAGACCTCCCTGCAGTGCACTACATCACTGCCCTCAGATTCAATTACCATGAAAGCAACCACTGAGAACTGAGAGACAGTCAGAGAGAAAGGGAGTGATGAAGGTTGAGTGGGAGACTGAAACACTTCCTGCCTCAATGCTGGGATCTACTCCTGGCTTGGCTAGCTCCAAGAGTCAAGGCCACACAGTATGCCAGCGATAGCTCGTGGTGACTACAGGCATTCTGCTAGAGCTAGCAATAGTTACTCACACAAGAGAAGAACTAGGTTAGCTAGGACATATGATATGCAACGCATCCACGCGTACACCAAGACTAAAAGAAGGACCTTTGTGATTTGCGCGTGCGTGACTATCATGGTACTGCTGAGTTATTGATGGCCTGATGCACGCACAGGGATTAAACTGTGCAGCAACTGCTTAACACACATGGAGAAGACAGCAACGCCATCACACCCCACTGGACCCTTGCCGGCCGGCCCCAAGGAATTTAAGGCTACGTGGCCGCCGACGCCGGCCGGCCGAACGTCGTGGTCGCCGCGGTCGTCAAGTGGCATGCAGCTAGCTAGCTACCTGGCTTACTGGCTTAGCTAGCCGTAACCATCCAGTTACCGGTCGCGCGAGCGCTAGCTTTTCGCTGCACTGTCCGTCTAGGTCGATCGAGAGCACGGGAGATCGGGATCTCCGTCGTCGTCGGGCGAGATGTTGTCTGAAGAGTGAAGAGTATACATCTCAGGGTGATGTTTACGCACGTATACGTACGTACGTACGTGCGTACTCCTAGCGAATACTGATCCTCGGTAGTACTTCTTCATTCATTTTTGTAAGTCATTTCAGACAACTGAAAATAAACTGTTTTGCACATTGTTTGAAGAGTCTCTTGTCTGAAATGTCTTAAAGGCGTAAAAATGAACATCGGTAGTAGCTTGTTGCGTACGAGCAGTGTTATACTACAGCGGTGCACGCGCGCGCGTACGTACGTGCGTACGAGCTAGAGTTCAGAGATCTCAAGCAACGTACAGCTAGCACACACAGTCGTACGAATAGTATCGCAGTTATATAGCGTGCTCTTGTGTCACATCTGCACTGCAGCGACGTCGACCGGGAGACCGGTCGATGGATGCAACAAGCTATGAAGTCTGAGGATTCTGGCAACCGGGGAGCAACGCAGCCGTATGTGTGTATGCATGAGCACGACTAGCTGAAATGAGAACAGTCTTCAGAGAGTGATAGGTAGTAAGAAACTAAACCTAAATATTAGTTTTTGGAAGAAAAAAAATCTATCGATCCAGAGAAGAAAAGTACCAGTGTGTCTATTGTGCATATATAACGGCTGCGTATACATGAATGATTGGTTAATCCATATAAAGAGAAGGGGTTGCAGAAAGAGAGAGAAAGGGGCTCTGTCGTGTTGATCGGGTTTTAGTGCCCGGGCTGTGGTCGCTGTTTCGTGATGTGATCCACGGTGCTTTATTATTCAAAGCCAAATCTAGAGTGGATTCGTTCGGGTAGGACAGTGCCTGTCGCTGGGCCCACCCACGCACACCCTCTCGGATGAACGAATCACCGTGCTCGAGCTCTTCCACAAACCACTCGACCCTATCACCTTGCCTTGCCACCCTTATCCGACTCTGCTTCTCTTTCTTTTTTTAATTAGAGTGATTTTTATCCCTTAGGCCTTAGCTAGCTAGTCGCTGCTTCTTCTTTAGTCTTTGCTTAACTAATAATGATATAAATAATCTTGGGTCTTAGTAGTAATATACGTTGTAATTAAGCACAAGATTAGTATGTCAAAAATCTAGGAGTATTAACTATACTCTCCAAACAAAACAGGTCTTGGCCCCACTTTATAGATAAAACACAAACTAAAATACACAGCCGGTTGATACAAGATAGCGAGGAAGCTCTCTTACGAAGCAGATCCTACGCTAACCTGACAACATAAACGCACGCGAATGCGCTACTGAGAGATAACACAGGTCGGCCAGAACACACTGCGACGACATGTCCTAGGACAACTAAGCTCCATGACAACGCCCTCATGAGGGCATACTATGCGAAGAATCACCGTTGTCGAGTCGAAGATGGACAAAGGTCGTCACCCGAAACCCTAGCACTAAGAGAAGAACCACAACGGTGTCCTCAATAGGAGAGCGGCACCAACGGGCGCTGCAGCCGTCGGTGGCAAAGCGCGGAGCAAGCGGCAGCTCACCCTTGCCACCATGAGGCACCTAAGATAGCCACACCAAGTCCCAGTCATCAGATCCAGATCTAGGCATCACTGTTGTCAAGGACAACGACCGAGCCAGAGCCACCCAACACTACACCGTTCACCGACTACACGACCAAGAAGCATCAGTCCCTGGGTCTGGGTCCACATCTCCACCCCGACACCACTAAATATCACCATACCCGCACACAGGCCTCCACATGAAGAATGGAGGGCACTCCTTCCACTCCTAGCCAAGCATCAGTCCCTAGGTCTGGGTCCATATCTCCACCGTAAAAGGCGTTGATGCCTGCGTCCCACCCAGCCCTACTGGATCGAGGGGGACACGGTCCCGAGACTGCTGGCGGCCACCTTCAAGAAGGCCCTAGCCAAAGCCCTCTAACCATGCCACGACAAGCTCCTATGACGCCAAGACATGGCTATTGGCGCCGAATCGACCGACGGCGTAGCAGTGTCACGACGACCCCCACCACACCATGAAGAGAGCTCACGGTCGCAACTTGGACCGACCCACCCTCACCTAGCTAGGGCGACAACCCCGATCCGCCTTGGGCGTAGATCTGGCCTGTCCGAGCACAAAGCCTAGATCAAAGTCACCACCGCCACGCGTGCGGCCGGCACCACCGGTACTTGCCCAGTCCTGTGCGCCACCGACTCTAACCCAGGAGAAGGGAAGACGCCACCTCCACCCTGCGCCCCGTGTAGGGTCTCGTTGCCGCACTGCCGTAGCCGTCTCCGGTGCTCTAACTCACGTCAGCATCCCAAGGCCTGACCACAGGCTAAAGAACCACCGCCACCGTCAGCTGTCGCAAGGGGGGGGGGGGGTGGGGGGGGCAACAGCTCCTGACCCTTGTCTCCATAGCCCCCGCCGCCTGTCAACCGGATCTAGCCGCCGCACGCCTAAGCACACGCCCGTCACCCTGCAGCCTGCACTGTATGTCACTACTGCACCAAAACACCGTTGTGCCACAGTGCCCAACACCCATGTCACACCCTGCACCACAACACCGCTGTGCCGCAGTGCCCAACACCCATGTCACACCCTGCCATGGAGAAGCCGCCCGCATCGCCCCCCGCCCTCAGCCCACCCACGCGTGAGTGGAAGCCAAGGCCTCACCGCCGTCGGTGTTGGTCGGGCTTTGCCCGACCACGCCCCTCGGGCCGCGGTGAGGGAGGAGGAGGAAGAATGACATCGGAAATATGGGGGTGCCCTCCCTGTCGCCTCGCAGGAGTGACGCGGGAGGGGAAGTTATTTTTTTCTGTCTCAGCATTTCGTATATATTAACTACTGAAACAGGATTTCCGCGGTTCAGCATTATACTTGCCCATTCTGTTTTGGTGGAATAGGTACATATAAATAAATATTATCATGTATATTTGTATGTCATGTGACACGTGACGTTAGGTATCATGCTGCTTTTCTCTAATTTGGGCGTATGTAAGCGGTACGTATGCTCTCCAGCTTACATGTACATCTGTACGCACAACGTGATAAAATATAGCCGACCACTGCACATGCATGACAGCAACCCTTTTTGGCCAAGACACAACTTTTATGTAAAAAATATTTTGTTCGCTCGAGACACAAGTATTTAAATAAAGATGAGCTTGTAACATGTAAGCAACTGACCTCAAATGAGAACCACTTCATTTAGTAGTCAACTATAATAGTTAACCCATATGATCAAATTTATGCCATTGATTAGCCTTACAATTTTCGCTAATATCATGCATCTTGTCTCATGACATGACGGCGGCGAGTATAGTTTGTGACCAAACCCCAGAGACCGATCCAGAGTAAGCAACAACTTGAGACTGAAAACATGGCAGTAAAAACGAGAAAGGCTTTCATTTTTTTCTTCCTTGAAGAAATTTCACGTACAGCTCGCAGGTTATTACACGTACGTGCATGCAGCGGTCACTGCGTGCGGCATCTCTGCTACGTAATACATACACATATGTGGTACATCTGCTACTAATCAGAAGAAGCTTTCTTAATTAACCAAACACCCAATGCCTGGTTGCCGACTTGCTTCTCGCTACATCATCACACTGCATTACATATTACACGGTGAAAGAGAGAGCACGGAGATGGAGAGAAAAACAAATGTTGGAGCAAGAAAAAAAAGACACTTCATTCATTCCCTCTGGTTCGTAATCTGCCTAGCTAAGCTAGCTAGTCAGTGTCTCTTGGAGAGGCATGCAGCATGCAGCAGCTTTGCTTGGCTTCTCAGCTGCTGACCTCCTCCTGCATATCCGAGGAGCTGCCGCCGCTTGTGACGCAGCTGGAAGACGACGACGACGGCGATGGCGGCATCGTGCGGCGCGCGTCGGTGCCGTGGATGCCCGGCGTCTGTATGTTGGACGACGACGGCGACCTGTCCCTTTGAAAGATCCGGCACACTACCCACTCTTCAGTTCCAGCCCCAGCCAAGCAGCAACCCTGCAAGTTGCGATGATCGTCTTAATTAAGCACACCTTTTCCATTCCAGCAACAACAATTGATGGCAGATATGCAATGCAAGCATGCAGCACAAGGAAAAAAAAAAGAATCCGATGCAAAATGAAAATAACGTAGTAAATGACAATACTACTACTCGTGTACTAGACTGGTTTACAATTTTTTTTTAAAAAAAAAATCGACGCTTTTACTAAAAGAACTAGTGCGTGTTTCGTTTTCTAGGATTGGAGGAACATTAGAGATTTAGGGTCTTTACCTTTCATGGCAATATTGGATTAACAACGTTTTGCGAGTAAAAAACAGAAGGAATAATACTTCTAACCTGGTACTATAATTTTCTGGTTAAAAGTATCACTTCTACTAGTTCTCAATCCAAACAATAGCACCATATTCCTTTCCTATGGTTCGCTTTTGCCTCCATTTCAAAAAAAAAAAGATATCAGGAATCCTAACTAGCTAGGCACTCACTGACAGCAGCCTATCTTGAACGGAATCCTAATCCAACGAACTAACGGAATCCAGTTACATCGGCGATCCAACATTCCAACACTGGAATCAAAGGAGATTGCCACAGAACACCACGAATTAATCCTATATATCCACACTATTCCTGCAACCAAACGCTACGTTGATTTTGAATGGATTGACGACCCTAGCTCACTGTTGAGGTACGACTTGCGAACGAACAGCAAGTGCAATTCGCGTCCTCGCACACTTTTCAGCTAGAAGCCAATCTCTCATTCCATTAGCAAACAGGGTTTTCATTCATGTAGATGAGCATCGACAGCAGGGCACACTGTGCAGACCAAGCGAGGAGAAGATGCAACAGTTCTTTGACGAAACATCTCTTGCAACAGTAGTAGTGGCCATGGAATTGTTGTGCGCAGTTGGACCGTCGATAACTAGCTAGCCCCCTCTTTTCTCCTTTCCGGATACAAGGAAGATGCACGCCACATATAAATGCTTCTCTATCTAGCAAAGCTTTCACTATCAGTCACCGGTAAATTACTACTCAACTAACTCAGCGGCCGGTGATGGTGTATATGTAAATACGGTCGTCGAGCAACTAACTTCTTGTTGAGGGCTAGGCTACGTGTATTACTAGCAGGTTTAGCTAATTAATCCCAACAATAAGATCTAATCAACGGATTCTCAACAGGCCGGGCCAGAGCTAGCATCCAGGACAGCGTTAAGTACAACCAACCACCTCTCCGTATCAGCATAAATTGCAACGGCGACCACTACCATCCCAGGCAATTTAATTACAACAGGATCGATCCGTCCATCCATCCATTGGTCAGGTCAAATAATTGGCAGTTTTGCAAGTTGTCACAGTTTGATGAACTCTCTTGCTTGCAGGTATATGCATCTAGCTAGCGGAGAAGCCTATGTACTCGTCCTATATATGTAGCCACTTACCTACTCTATGTAACTAGCTTAACACTGTTAGTTACTCCCTCGGTCACATAATATAAGAGCGTTTGTGATACTATACTAGTGTGAAAAACGTTCTTATATTGTGAGACGGAGGAAGTATTAATCTCAGCAAGAGTGGTTATGTCATCTGTGAAGTTTATGTATGCCTCATGGTTAAGCTGGTTAATTAGGTTACGCTAATTCTGACATCATGGTCGACGCCGTATATGTGAGTTAAGTAGTTGGTAACTGTCGATACAATCAAAGTTAAGCTGAAAAGACAGCTCCGTGCCAAGGTTGAACATGTGCGCATGATCCGGCCTGCTAGCTAGTTAACTAGCTAGGTAAAAAAAAACCCCGGAAAAAAACACGTCTGAAACGCAGGAATTATACAGTAGATTTGTGAGAACTCCAGCAAAACTGTTCAATTCGACACGTCAGCAATCTGAAAAAACTGACCTAATCTAAGCAAAACCTGAGGCATGGATACAAACAGTGAAAGCCTAAACATAAAATTATATATAGCATGCAACTTCAATTATCAGTACTTGCTTAACTGTACTCTATCAGTTTATGCTTTGCAACTGATGGAGCTGTCATCCAATTCCAAAGCTAAGGATTGGAGACTGGAGTAGCACTACTAACACACAGGTGCAGCAGTGCAGACGTGCAGTTGAACAAGTACAAGAACGTTATTCGGAAGGAGAAAAAACTATACTGACACAGTACATGCAGTAAGAACAAATTAATGGCAATCGATTAAATCAAGTTGCATCTAATAATTCAGCAATCAAGGAGGATTAGTTAGTGCTCACATTCTTGTGGTGATGCGGCAGAGCGAGGCGGTACTCGTGCATGACCCAGCCGGTCTGCGCCGGCGCCGGCGGCGCCTTGGAGCCCTTGCCCTTGGCACGTCGGGGGACGAAAACCATGGACTTCTTGACGCCGACGAGGTGGCTCCGGCCGCACCGGGACACCACCACCGGCCTCTCCCTCGCGCTCGCGGGCTTCCAGCACCCGCTCGCCGTCGTGGTCCTGCCACCCCTCTTGGCGCCGGCGGCCGGCCGGACCGCAAAGTAGTACTTCTCCCCCTCTCTCGCGCCTGGAAACGAGTCAAACGGCAGCTTTTAGCATATATGTAACACGTCGTATGGCCAGCAGTGTCGTCGTCGGCGGCGGCCGTGTTTTTGGCTTTGTGCTGCGTGCGTGGCGTACCGGGGATGTCCCAGGGGTCGAGGCTGTAGAGGTTCTGGACGTCGGGGATGACAGCAGCTGGGAGCGGGAGGGCGAGGGCCTTTCGGCGGAGGTACTGCACAACCAGCTCCTCGTCTGTAGGGCGGAAGCGGAACCCGGGCGGCAGCTGCCTGAGCACCTCCTGGCCGCCCTGCCTCACCATCACCGGCGTCCTCTCCATGGCTAGCTGCCGCTGACCACCTGGCAACAGCTCGTAATAGCACGCACGCACAAACTAGCTCAGCTCAGTGGCTCGAGCACGTACGTACGAACTAATAGCCGCACTAGCTAGGTAGCTTGTAGTTCACAGGGGACGTCCTTGCACGGCAGTGGCAAAGGCAGCAGGGCAGGTCGCAGCTTCCTATCTCACTTTGCAAGTGCAAAGTGGCGCCCATGAGCCGTGCATTTGCTTGGAATGTTCATGGCGACTTGCAGAGAGGGACAGAGAGAGGGAGAGGGTGTAGACTAGGGAGAGAGAGATGGGAGGGGGAGTGGGGAAAAGGGCGCGGTGTGTTTATATATAGGAGATCGGCTGCGGGAGGCGTGAAGTTTACTCCATCGTCGCCGTCGTCTGCGGCTCGCCTGCTGGCGGACGTGTGGCCGAGCTCGGTGCCTTCTCCGATTTGACAAGCGCGCCGGTTTATTGCCCGGCTGGCCCCTGGCTTTCGATTAATTCCTTCTGGAAATTCTCCAGCAAGTTACAGTGCCTGCGCCCCTGTTACGCGGCAACGCAAGCAACGAGGTTAACTGGCCGCTTCAGATTCCGCCAACTTCGTTTTCGTCAAATAGCACCCGGCACTGGAGTGTGACTGATCGCCGTGATCTCGGTTTTCAGTTTCATCCTTGGCTGATTTTTTCTTTCTTTTGGTTTCAAGATGACTGGAATCCAACAGAAGGTTAGGATAATTCATGACTTGCGGATTTCCCTCTTTACCTCATTTTTGTTAGCTTGTGGCATGTGTTACCGTGAGAATTCTACCGAGTGAGCGTTTTTTTCGAACACTGAACCGTACAACAATTGTTCCACGATAAATTATATATTAATTAGAAACAAGTTATGTACAAAAATCAAAAGAAATAAAAAAAACAACAACGGGCTCAACCAATTCCAACTTTAGGGAAATCCAGAAAAACAACGACTCTCGCCTTTCACGTGTACGAGTAGGGGCTCGTGTCCCTCTCGCGTCGTCTCCCCCGCGGGCGGCTCGGGAGGGCTCAGCCACCGAAGCCGCCTAGTACCCTCCAACGCCCTTCTTCCCCTCCGTCGTTGTCGATGGTCAGCGCCGGGCAAAGCCCGTGCATGCGACGGCGGCGGCGGAGGGTCTCTTCTCCTCCCGCTTCCGGATCCGCGGCGCAGGCGTCCTGATCCGCGGGGTGCGGCCCTCCCGACGGTGTGGCGGATCCCGGAGGCGGCGGACTCGCGGCGGTGCACGGGTGCCCAGATCCATGGGTGTGGGATTCCCGGCAGCATCCGAGCTCCCGGCAGTGGCGGGATCGGTCAACGGCGGGCTTGTGCGATGGCGTCGGCCGCGCGGTGCCGGATCTCGTCGCTCGTGGCGGATCTCGCCACTCCCGCCATCGTGGAGAAGCCTGGACCTAGGACGGTGACCCCGTTAGGCATGGCGACGGCGCCCTCGGCCGGCGACGTTCGCGAGGGGTGGATGGACGGCGTCTTGACCGTGTGGGCAGTGAGTTGCCGATGGATCTCCTCTGCGCTGCAAGCTCTCTCCCGCTGCACTTGGTGGCTTACGATCGCGGTCACCGTCAACATCACTTCATGAATTGGATAAGAGTAGCGATAGATGTTGCCTAAACGGTGGCTTTAGTCTTATTGTTGTATGACTTTGTAAGATCTTGTGTGAATAATTAATAAAGTGGCTGCATGCATTGCCCAGATGCAGAAGCCGGGTTCCTCCTCTTTTTTAAAAAAAAATCTAGAAAAACAATTAACTGAGATGTAGCTCAATCCAACTTCTGAATTCTCCTAAGAACTTTCTGTTAATTCTGTGAGTGATAAGCAGCAGATCCTCTTTGAGCGGTGTCTCCAAGCTGTGACAGTAGGAGCTCCTTGCTTGAAAATTTTACAGTTCCTCTGACTTCAAGTATTCCAACATCCCATGATGATAACGCAGAGGGCAAAAGAGCTTGGCAGAGTTTGCATAGTGAAGAGAACATTGTCCAATAAGAGACCCTTTATACCTGCAAACTGTAAACACGGTACAAGGGCCGAGAAAGCAGAGGTTTGAGCGGCCATTTTACTGCGGCCAAACAGGCACCGTATTTGGAACCGTAAATTTCAAAAGAAAGCATTCGCGGGCGAAATTGAAGAACACATAGTCCCTTCATCATAGTTAGATCATGGCTACATAGGTCGACCATCGCTACATTTATACTACAATCGTATCCTAACTAGGCAAAATCAGAGCTCACCAGAGCTCTCCGGGTGCAGCGGCGGCGCTCACTCGTCTTCGTCATCGTAGGAAGTGACAAGGTCAACGTATTTCTTGTCCTGCTCCTCCTGCTCGTGGCACCATGCGGCCTGCTTCTAGTGGAACTCACGGTCGGCGGTGAGCGCCTGCTCGAAGAGGAGGTCGCTGAGCTCGTCATCCCGTTGGCGACTCGCATCCTCCTCCTGCTGCTTGCGCACAGTGCGCTCTACGAGCGCCGCCTCGAAAGCGTCCGCATGGGGCCCAACAAGGTAGTCTTCCGACCCGATGACGCCGCGGCCACTCCTCCCCCAGCTCGATCTTGACAGCGGGGAGGTCGCCGGTCTCCCTCTCCCTCTTCACCGGAAGCAGCCCCGAGCTGGAAGAGCTCCCCGTGTAGGAGCGCCGCGCATGGCGGAGGTCATACTCCTCCGTCTCGTGGCGGAGGAGGGACTTCGGCGCCGGCAGCATGTACTTCGTGTACTGCTTGGCCGCGCGCTTGCGCGCCGCGTCGGATGTGACGCAACGCTTGCCGGCGGAGGGGGGGGGGGAGGGGTTGCGGGCCATCATAAAAAGTTTTACGGGCCGAGCGACCATACGGGCTCTGGTCTGGCCTAAAAAAGGGGCCAAACCCATATAATCACCGGAATTTTACAGTTTTCATGAGAAGGACATCCCCTATTTCTTGAGAAGGATATAGTGTCCACCATGCCAAAGCAAAAGGACAGTCGGAGAAGAGATGTAAAGATGTTTCTTTCGATGGCAAGGTCCAAAGCTCACAGTTATATGAGGCCAGACGAAAGAGTTCACTGTATCATGAAGAAGCAATTAGAAGAAAATTTTGTGCCTTAGCATTGGAGCACTTCTTAACGGAGTGAGTAACCTACAGTAGCAAAAGCACCGTGCCAAAGCGGAATCTGATGCTACATGCTCGTGAGACACGACCTAATTAATCTGTGAGTCACAGACATGCTGTACATTCGCCAATCTGTCCGGCAGATTTGGCGCTAGCAACTAGCTAGTGCAGGGCGAACCAACCTCTAATTGAGATGGTTAGATGGATAGTGGTATCCTCAACCTAGCAGGGTTTAAATTCTGATGCTCGCATTTATCCTGAATTTATTTCAAGAATTCCGGCGATATGTTTTCAGTGAGAGGAGATGTTTCCGTCGATTACGAGACGCCTACGGTGACTTCGTAAAATCTCAAGATGATATGCCGGCTCAGTCTCTCGAAGGTGCTCATAAGAGTAGGGTGTGTGTGTGTGCGTTCATAGGGGTGAGTATATGCGCGTGTATATAAGCGCTTATGTCTGTATTGATGCTAAAAAAAACTAGCTAGTGCAGGTTCTTGCTGTCGTAGCGCTCCTTTGATTAATCAATCAAGAACCAAACACGTACAACTGCCCTCCACTAGACCTAGTTTTCTTAATTCATGGACGCACGCAGCGTGCAGCATCTCCTATACTTCCACCGGAACCGTGCAAGTAATCAGGCTAGTGTTGATTAGATAATTAGCGGCGATGCTCGATCTAGGGATTGGATTGGAATTTGAAGGGCATCGTATTCATCGATTTGGTGGCCTTTTTTCCTTTGGCTGCAAACGTGCCAGTGATGCCTTGTTCCCTAGCTTTGTTCTTCCTTTGCATGAGCCCTTTGCTTAGGAGCAGCTGCAACGCCTAGCTTTATCCTCATCTTTTTCTCTCCTTACCTTTGAGCACTTCCTTTTGCAGCAAAATACCTTAGGATGGTTGGGACCCACAGTCGAGGCCTATGGGCCCACATTTGCTTGGCTACGGCAAGGCATTCTCAATTATTATGCATAATAAAATTGTTTTTTTATTTTATAAGTTCTTTTGGAACCATGAACGAGAACTGCAAGTAAGATGTATTACCGAAAAAGGCTTTCGCTCCGCTTTATAGATACAGCCAATTGTCAGAGCCACACAGGATACAAAGGTTCACGCAACACACACGCAGGGTAACATAAAAGAGTGACAACAAGCGCTGAGGTTTTGCTGAGGGCACAGCTCAACAAACCCACAAGGAAGAACAAAAAGTAAGATGTATTAAGGAGAAGGAAAGAGTTTCAAATAAGTTTTAGTTGAAACTTATGACAAGTTTTGTTGTGGTCCAGAGTAACTTAATTAGTACATGTTAATTGCTCTTTCAAAGAAGCTAAGGGCATATCTAGCCCATCCCTAAAAGTTAAATATGGGGATAATTGTTTTGGTTTGGGGAATTAACACCAATCTCCTAAAAAGTATAATTGCCTAAATTTAGCTTCCCCAAACCCCCTAGCCCATTTTTGCTACCGAGTGCCAATTATCAACGAAAATAGGGAGCTGTCGCTGCCTTCCCACTCGACCGCCTCCTTCCTGCCCTACCCTCGACATCGTCGCCGCTAGTCGTTCCCAGCACAATGACCACGTGAATGGATAACCCCAACCCTGCCGCCCTCACGACCACCCTCATTGGCGCCGAAGACCCACTGCCAGCAGCCAAGGGAAACTCCTCCTCGATGAGGATGACACTGCTCGCCACTCGCGACGCCGCGACCACATAGCCACAGTTGGGCTCGACGACCAACAAACGGGAGTGTTGCCGTCAACCAAGGCGGCGGACATCACGAAAACATGGGGAAAAAGAAGGTTACAATCACCACTACACCTTCCCCTCGGCCTCCCGCGACCCTGATGCCAACAACATGGACGCACATAGCCGTGCGGCCACCCCTTCACCTCTGGCGGCGAAGAGGAGCTGGATTCAGACGTAACCCTAAACGCCACCAACGTGCTCGAGGAAATGCTACAAGTAAAAAAATGTGTTTCTTTTCTCTTTTTTGATTTTCAATTTCTCAATTGATTTATGAATGATGTGCTGTTAATTGCTTTGGTTTTTCCATTTATTGAGCCGGCGACTATTCCCATGCTAGCGCCCGTTTGGCTACCAACGCGTATTTCCCACGACACCGGTCGACATTAACCGACTATATATATGGCGCAATGGCACTTCCACCTCCCCTCACTGACATTGACTCACTTGCTCTCCCCCCTCGCACTGGCGTTGCATCACTAGCTCCCCTCTTCCCCTCACTCCACTGCATTAACAATGGAAGTTCTAGTTGAAGTCATGCTGGAGGTTACACCTGCTACCGCCGTTGCATCGGAGCTTGGTCATGCCCCTGTTGTGGAGCCTGAGGTCGCACCCAATGCCGTCATTGTTCCAAAAACCTCAATTTTATTTATCGAAATTTTTTCTGCCACCACCACCCTATGTTTCTTTGACGATCCAATATGGAGGCAAATTCCGGCACTTTGTCCTAGGGAGAATTTATCCCTAGAGCCTTCTTCATCAACATTGTTGCCACCATGACCATAAGTGAGTAGTCCTCCTTGGACTATATCAGTATCTAGATGTCATGTTGTCTCCCTTGTTTGTCCATACATTGATCATATGATCTGCCCTACATGATTCATCCAATGTAATTAGTTATCGGTCTATCTATTGTGGTGTAATAAACTATCACTTTCTGGTCAGATCTATATATGGTTTATTTTGGATTCATATGATTTCTTTGTTGCATAATTTATAGACATATATGATCTCCGACCTATTAGTCTTGCACTATCATGTTTAGATGAATGCTCTCCAAGAGAGAGTTGTGTATTTTAGTTGGTTTTAACCTTGCTAGTAATCTATGTCAGTGACAGAAATAGAAAGTGTATTGTGTTATTGACACTAAGGATAAAAATATAGTTGCGTTGTTGTCTCGGTGATGAGCTGGAGGTAAAGACAATATAATTTTGATATTATGTCACCTTGCTTGATGCAATGCTCTGTTTTACTTAATACTTTGAGATGCATGTTGGATAGCGATTTTGGGGTGCAGTATTAACTATAGATGCAACTGGATAACCTATAGATATAAGGACATAATGCCTATACGCTATTATGCCACGTATAAGCATAATCGTATAAATTAAGTAAAATGCCAAGCTAAGTAAAATATATTAATTGCATAGGTCTACACTTAACTTGTTAAGTTTTGTGCCAACTCAAACTTGGAAACCGGGCACATGTTGGGATTTGTTGCAAGGGTGGAAGCCTTAATGTTACATGTAGGAAGGACAATCTATGTGGAGACTTAATGATATCAACATGCAAATGGGAGCATGCACAAGTTTTTGGTTGGATGGTAATAAATTTAGAAAGATCCATCAACTAGTGTCCATTATAGGTTTTCATGAGAATTTGTTGACAAAATCTTAGTGTGCAAAGCATTTTTATGATAGAGTTGACACTATTGGTGAGGTCAAGATCATGTTGTTTTTCCAAAGGTAACTTCTTCCTTGCGGTTTCTTTGGATTGGAAGTTCCTCTGCTTTTTCTTCAATGGTTTAATGACTTTTCTCGACAAACTTGTCGTGGAAACTACAACCAAATCTTTGTTCAATGTCAACCATTTATCTTCTGTTGAAAAGAGCACGCGTCGCTATGTCTGGCAGTCATGCAAGTTTTATTTCATCCAACTTATAAAGTGGTAGCTATATTATAAAACAGAATGCAAGAAAGCTCTCACAACACTTGAGTTGCGAAATAAAATATGATATTCCAAAAACTGCCTTTATTCTTTGAGTGGGACCACTTGTATATAAATACACCACGCTTCAAAACTCACCAACTGAACTCAAGCAGGTCCTAAACTGTTCTTCTCACAGAGGTTATCTCTAGTTAATGAAACTAAATCCTTTGAAGCTCCGTTTTGAAAAAAAATCCTTTGAAGGAAACAATAAGGGCCTCTTCTCATCTGTTTTTTTTTACGAAATCAAGGATTGATTCTCCAAAAAAAAACTATTATTGCTTTCCTATAATTTCAAAGAAATTCTAACTTCCACCTCAGCAGTACTATCAAATTTCCAAGTTATCCAAGAAATTCTATTCAAAGAAAGTAGTACTATCAAATTTCCAAGTTTTCCAAGAAATTCTATTCAAAGAAATTCTAGAACTACACGAATGACTTATACACTGAGACGGAAGTAGTACTATCAAATTTCCAAGTTTTCATACCCAATAGCGATTCGAAATTTCCTCAATACTGAGAAGAACTAGGAAACTGGTAAAAGAAAGATGATGGCACGCTTACACAAGATCCACCTCAGCAGTAGCACCACCTGGCCTGTAGAGAAGCACAGCAGCACTTGAAAATGACGCAGCACAAGAGACTGCTAGTGGCCTAGTGCTCCATACCCACACGCTGCGTCCACACACGAGCGTATTGGGTTTGGTTCTCTCTCTCTGTGTGTGTTTGTGTCACTGCTTTCTCCAAAAGAATGAGCAAAAAGGGGCCAATCATTAGTAGCTTATCCCTCTATCCGGCCTCTTTGGCTGATCTGGTTTGCCGTTGCCGGAAATCAAGGAGTGAAGTACTCTACACAACTGTCGGTGCTTCATATACAGAGATATAGATGTGTGCATATACTCTTCAGCTGCTTCATGATTTCATAAGATATCGAAGAATCAAATAGGGTACCTAATGATAATTATTTTTACGTGAGCTAATGATGTACAGTTAGATGTGCGCATTATTTTCAGTCTAGCCATATACCAGTTGTCTTGGCGTGGCCTACCCAAACATTAGACTATTGCCTTTTCAGCACCATTCTATCACCTTTTTTCCCCGCAAAAAAATAAATAAAAATTTCTATCACCTTTTCTTTTTGTGTGAGACTATTCTATCACTTTGAATTACAAAAATTATCAGATCAAAAAATAAAAATGCTACCAAAATTATCTATTCCAGAACCCGCCCTCTCAATTACAGTGGAATTTTAATGTATCGTGCACCCTCAGATCACGTGGCCCATTTTCCGTACAGAGCCATGCATTTAGCCTAAAAGGCAAACCAAACAAGTTTACCCTGAATAAGCTACATGATCCAAGTGATTATCACATCATGATTCGTGGAAAACCTGCGACCCACATGATTGGCATCAACCGACCATACCTTTTCCGGCCGGCGTCGGAGCAGGAAAATCATTTGGACATAATCCATCGATCTGCTGCTCAAAGTGATCACACCGGATGGCCCAGATGATGAGACTGATCTATCATCATCAAAGGAGGGAAACAAGAAAAAAGACCAAACGTGTTGTCATAATTAAACAGTACTTTGCATGGTTAGAACCTTTTAGTTCATGTATATCACCTTTGGTGGGCATGAGATCTCCTTTTTTTAGCCTTATGAGATCTCCTTTTGAATGTCATTTATCTTTTCTTCTAGTTTTTAATTTGCATTTTGATAAAATATATGATGGGCTCTAGGCCCATATAACAATTTCAGAAAAATTTCAAAGGGCCCATGTATGTGTGATGACAAAGAAGGTAGTCGAAAGTTTAGTACCACCCACAAAACGGAGAAAGTTTTGGAAACACCACCTCCCCCCCCCCCCCCCCCCCCGGCACTATGTTCCATATTTCCCAATATTTTTTTTATGTTTCCTCCACTGTTATGGAAAAATCAGGCAACCGAGACATTCCGTTCACATCGACCGCGGTTGCTCCGAACCTTACGCTTCTGAACTCCGGCCTTCAATCTCCCTCTCTCTCCCGGTTCTAAACACATCCCATCACGTAAAGCGCGAAATTTTTCGTTCAGCAAGTATCTTGAAGCACGCGGTATCCTACGAAAAGCGGCAGATTTCATGGTGAAATTTACTCCCCCTCTCACATCCTGCAAAGGGCGCTCACCTTTTGTGGGAATCTGCGGCGGTACAAAGCTTTCTTCTTGTGCGGCTGAATGCTGGAAATAGCCTTTTTATCACACCACATGGCAATGCACCCTCACGTTCGTTCCAGGTCACTTGTCATGACCACATGGGGCAACTTGAATTCCGGGGCAAGCAAGGCATATATGCATACCGAACTGGCTTCTCTCCCTGGCCCTGCTTTAGAGCGCAGAAATTTTGCGTGAATTTTACAAGAATTCCACAAGAAACTGGCCGATTCCTGCAAGACTAGCAGACAGGGAAATGAGAAGGCCGATGGCTCTGGCGACTGGCGACGCCCCTGGCGACACGGGCGCTGCGGCTGCCCTGCCGCCGCCCCCCTCCCGTCCCCGCCCTCGAGCCCCGCCTCCCCGTTGGCGTCCGCCGCCCTCGTCCCATCGCCGACCCCTCCCTCTGGCTCTCCGCGGATGGTGTGGGCCGACATCGCCGAGGCCGACGATGTCGCTGCTGGCCGCCCCGTCGAGTGCCGGGACCGGGTTCCCCCCAAGGCCCCGCCGCGGCTGCCACCCGACCACGCCGGTGGCCCTACTCCCAGGGGTGGGAGTTCGGCCGCCCGTGGGTCGGGACGGCGCCGGCGTCTCCCTCCTGCCGCCTCCCCGGCACGGGGGATGCAAGGTGCGACTTTTGGGTCGGGGATGCCCTCTCGGCGGCGCCGCGCTGGCAGCTGGGGTGTTGCCGTCCGCGCTGACCGGGGCCCTGCTCTCGCCTCCTGGAAACCCGCGACCCCGGCTGTGCCCGCCTCTGCTTCAGCCTGCCCGACTCCGTCGATCCCGCCCGAGCTAGCTCCGGTCCTCTCCCGTCGGGCACCCTTCTGGCCCTTCTTCCCATCCCGTGGTTCCTCCGGACCCCAACCTCCAGGCCGCATCCCCGCCCTGCCTTCCCCTCGCCGCCCCCGTATGCCCCCGCCGGCGGCCACCGCGGCGATGCTCGGGGAAACCCTAGCTTCCCGCTTGGTCACCCCGGGGCGCTCGTACCGGGCTGCGTTGCTCCTGGGCCGGCCTACGGGCCTGGCTGCAGGTTCCCCCCGCAGGGCGGCGGGTACGGCTGCGGCCCATGGGAGGCAGGCCTCGGCGGCTGGGGTGGGCCGGCTAGGCAGGTCGGTTCTGCCCCGCCAGGCCCAGTCTCGTCCCCTGGCGGCCCCGGGCCCAAGCAGGCGATCGATCTGGCCGCCTGTAGGGTTCCCTCGCCCCCCACTTCTTCCCCCACCTGCGCCGCCAGCCTCCTGCCTCGCCCTGGTCCCTGCCGTCCCGCCCCGACCCCTGCTCGCCGGCGCCACCGTCCTCCCCTTGCCCAACTCTCCCCCCGCCGCTCATGACTAGGGAGTGGGGGGACGACGCGGGGCGCCCCAAGCGCCGGGCGGATGAGCGCCGTGACCCGCCCCGCCCCTCCCCCGATGGTCACCGGCGCGAGGCTGACCTGCGGCAACAGCTTTCCTCCCGGCCGGCTCGGCGCTCCCCGACGCACGATTCCCGCCGCCCTTCCCCCCGCTCCTCGTGCCGCTCGCCGGCCCGCGACGACCGCCGCTCTCGTTCCCCGGCTCGCCGCTCCTCTCCTAGGGCGGAGTCGCGGGACCGCGGTCGGTCGCCGGCCGGGGAGACGAGGCCGTCCTCTCGACGGCGGTCCCCGTCGCCGACCCATCGCCGGGACCGGTCCCCCTCCCCGCCCCGCACACTGCCCGTCGCCAACTCCAACAACTCCCAGGCAACCCGTCGCTAACAGCCCTCCCGCTCCCAGGCTGCGTTTCCGCCGTCTAACGGCGGTAATGGCAACCGGGGGCGCCAGGGGCCCAAGAAGAAGAAGAAGAAGGGTCCTCCGCGCCCTCAGGCTGCCGCATCCACCGCCGCCGCGATTCCTCCTCCGGGCACCGACGCCCCTCCCGACGGCCCGCCGTGCTTCAACTGCGGCTTGACTGGCCACTTCCAGGTGGCTTGCCCCAACCCCCCGATGTGCTACCTGTGCAAGGATGCCGGACATCCCGCGATTCTCTGTCCGGATTGCTCGGTGACGGAGGAGATCATGATGTACGGCCACGGCATCGAGGACATGGCCTTCTTCCACATCGAGGTGCTAGAGATCCCCCCTCCCCCCCCCTCGCTGATGGCGATTGTGACGGTCGTGGGCGAGGCCGTCGCCACCCCAGAGCTGCTTGAGGCCGAGCTCAACCACTTGTGCAGATGCACGTGGGATTGGCACGTGACCCCCACCGCTTCCAACGTCTTCTCGGTGATCTTCCCCGACACTATGAGTATGGGATTCTGTACCCGCAGTAACAACATCACCCTGGCCCTCAACGACATTGTGGTGAACATATCTGAGCCACGGTGGGATCCCAAGGCTGTCGCTGTCCTGGACACTGCGTGGCTCCTCATCGCCGGCCTACCAGATGTGGCCCGGTTTGAGCGAGTCATCCGCAGCATGTCCAAGATCCTAGGCAAGGTGGTGGTGGTCGACGAGCTTTCCTTACGCAAGGAGGAGGAGGTCCGGGTCAAGGTGAAGTGCCTGGACTCCTCCAAGCTCCACGTCACGATCCGAGTCTTCTTCAATGACGACGGCTACGACCTCAAGATCTGCCTCGAGCCTCCGAACCACATCGGCCGCCCCCGCTTCTCTGATGACAGCCACCTGGGGGGTGGCCCAGCTGATGCCGGCGACTCCCACCGCCGACGCTCGCGCCACTCCCGCCTCGACGACCCAGGAGATGATGAGGACGGCTCGGAGCACTCCCGCTCCCCCTCCCGGGAGCCATCCAACCCACCCGCGGGTCGTGGCGGCTCCGGGGCGGGGCGCACTCGAGTGTCGGCCGCTGACCTCGCGGTGGCCCTCCGCTTGGCCACCCCGCCGGTCATGCCCTCTCAGTCTCCGTCGGAGTCGGCCAGCGACATCTCCAGCGTGGGCCTCCTCGTCGCCCCGCCATCGTCGCCTCGCTCCCCCTGCGCCGTCTCCGCCCTTCGCTCCTCGCCGTCGGGACCGGACCTACCGTCCCCCGCCGGCTCGGCCTCCCCGGTCCCCACAGGTGGAGGCGGATGTGATGTCCCTGCTGCACCTACCTCGTCCCCCCCTCCCGCGGGGGTCGCGGCGGGTGCCACCCTGGAGCTCGCCGATCCGCCCGCCCCGCCGGTACCTTCCGTCGGCCTCCTCTCCTCGCCGACCTCCCCGTCCGCCTCGGTGGCTGTGGATGTCTCCTCGCCGGCCTCCGTGCCCCCCCTCCGTCGGTGGCGTACGCCAGGCGGCACTGCTCCACCTCGACGCCGGTGACGTCCTCCCGCCGCAGCGCCCGCCTCGATGCGGCGCAGCCGGTCGACTCTCCGGCGCCGTCCATCGCCGAGCGCGCGGAGCTCCGCGCGGCGGTCCGGAACCTCGAGTCAGGTGCGGACCCCGACCTCCCCAGTTCCTCCAGTTGTTCATTTTCCGCTCTTGAGGCAGCTCCACTTGGCCACCTCGCCAAGGTGGCCAATGACTCGGCCATAGTTTTCAGAGGGGAAGTTGGCCCCCCCTTAGAACAGATCGCGGCCATTAGGGCCTGGGAGATCTTGGACGGCAAGCTGGCCGAGACCCGCGCCCGCCTGCTCCGACCTCCCGAAGGGACGCCCATCCCCCCCGCGGGTCAGGCCCCTCTAGTGGCCGACGGGATAGTCCGTGGACGCACCCGTTCGCGCACTGTAGCCCTCCGCGCGCAAAGCGCTTCCCGTGTCCTGGGGTCAAGCAGCCCCCCGATGGGGGCTTAGATGTGGGCCCTTGTCTGGAACATCCGCGGCTTCGGCCATGATGGTCGTCGCCGCCAACTCATTGAGTACATTCGTGACGAACACATTGACATCATCGCCATCCAGGAAACCTTGCGTACTGAGTTCGCCCTTCAGGAGCTTGAGCGCCTTAGCTCCCACCTCTTCGCTTGGCACTTGCTCCCTTCTAGTGGGACCTCAGGCCACTCTGGAGGCATCCTCTTACAGGTAAAGGATGCCACCTTTGAGGTGGGTGGCATGGACCGGGGCGAATTCTTCGTTAGTATGGAGATCTTCGAGCGCGCCCTGAATTTTAAATGGGAGGTCATTATTGTTTATGGTCCGGCGGACCACCGCCGCTCCCCGGCCTTCCTAACAGAGCTACGGCTGAAGATCTCTAACTCCCTCCTCCCAGTTCTCGTGGGCGGAGACTTTAATCTCATCTGATCCCCGGATGAGAAGAATAATGACCGAATTAACTTCCCTAGGATGCAATTATTCAACGATTGGATCGCGGAGCTGGGGCTCCGCGAACTTGATCGGACGGGTGCCAGGTTCACCTGGACGAACCGACAGATTTTCCCGACACAATCCGTGCTGGATCGTGTCCTAGTTTCCCCGGAATGGGAATTACGCTGCCCCCTGGCATCGCTCCGGGCTGTCACCCGGATCGGGTCTGACCATGTCCCCCTCCTCCTCTCCACCGTCGACGAGCGGCCCCCCACTGCGCCGCGATTCCGGTTCGAGCCCTTCTGGCTCAATCAGGCCGGCTTCCGGGAGGCTGTCGTCGCCCGCTGGATTTTTGCCCGTTCTGCTCCCCATCGCTCCATGTCCGCTGTCGACTCGTGGCATTTCTATGCCAAGCTAGCCCGCCAATTCATGAAGGGCTGGGGGGCCAACCTTGGCCGGGATCTTAGAGAGCGCAAAAGGCCCTCCTGTTGGCTATCCAAGCCCTGGACGCCCGCACTCACTCGACCGGGATCTTCCCTGACGAGTGGATGCTGCGATACGACCTGGAAGACCAGCTCTCCACCATTTACACCGATGAAGAAGCCTACTGGCGCCTACGTGGCACCCAAAGGTGGGTACTTCGGGGAGATGCCAACACCGCCTACTTTCAGGCGGTGGCGAACGGCCGGCGTCGTCGTAATTCCATCCACTGCCTATGGGATGGTGACACACCTATCGTTCTCCCCTCGGCCATCCGTACCCACGTAGACGACTTCTATAAAGCCCTATTTACCCCCACCCCGCGGGGTGGGGCTAGTCTCGCCCCTGACATTTGGTCGGGTGCGCAATTGGTCTCGGCTGAGGCCAACGCGGCTTTAGTGGCCCCTTTTGATGAGGACGAGGTCCTCGCAGCCATTAAGGGGATGAACCCCTCCTCGGCCCCGGGTCCGGATGGCCTGCCCGTGACGTTCTTCAAGACGTTCTGGTCTACCATCAAGCCAGAGGTCATGGCTATGTTCGAAGAATTCTATTCGGGCTCCATGGACCTTGGGCGACTCAATTATGGGATTGTGACCCTCATCCCCAAGGTCCCGGGCGCCTCGGATATTCGCCAGTTCCGCCCAATCACGGTGATTAATGTGATCTTTCAGATCTTGGCCAAAGGGTACGCCAATAGGGTGACCCTCCTAGCTGACACGATTACCCATCCGAATCAATCCGCCTTCATACAAGGCCGATTCATTCTCGATGGAGTGTTAGTATTCCACGAGGTCCTCCACGAGGTCCGTATAAAACGCCATCGCGCGGTCTTCCTTAAGCTAGACTTTCATAAAGCCTACGACACGGTCCACTGGCCATTCCTGCGAGAAGTGCTGCTTCGCAAGGGTTTCGATGATCGTTGGGTGACCCGCGTCATGCAGCTTGTCTCCTGTGGCCGGACCGCGGTGAACATCAACGGTGACATTGGGCCCTACTTCCCCACCCTTTGTGGGGTCCGTCAGGGTGACCCCTTCTCACCGTTCTTGTTCAACATGGTGGTCGATGCCCTGGCATCCATCTTGGATAAGGCCAAGGCTGCGGGCCATATCCACGGCTTAGTTCCCCACCTAGTAGGAGGGGGAGGGGTCTCCCTCCTTCAATATGCGGATGATACCATTATAATGGTTGAGGGATCCACTCTAGATATTACTAACCTGAAGTTCCTCCTCCTGTGCTTCCAACAAATGTCGGGACTAACCATCAACTTCGATAAGAGCGAAGTGATGGTCCTCGGGTTCCCCTTGGAGGAAGCACAGGCTATCGCTGACCGACTAAACTGTCGGCTGGGTTCTTTCCCCACGACCTATCTGGGGATCCCCATTAGTGATTCACGCCTCACCGTGGCTGATCTTCGCCCCACGGTGACCCGTATGCAACATCGCGTTGAGCCCTGGAAAGGGCGTTGGCTGTCAAAGGCGGCTCACGTGATCCTTATCAACTCTTCGCTTGCTAGCCTCCTTTGGTTTCTCATGAGCTTCTATAGCCTCCATGAAACCCTGCACCAGGAGATCGCCAAATACCAATCCAGATTCTACTGGGCTGGCGATGGGGATAAGCAGAAGTACCACATGGTCAGCTGGCCAGATATATGCAAACCCAAGGACCAGGGCGGTCTGGGGATTTTGTCCTCCCGGCACATGAACATTGCCCTCCTGACCCGTTGGCTCTGGCGCATTGCCAATGGAGATGGAGGTCTCTGGCTTACTATAATCCAGAACAAGTACCTGTGTGGACAGCCTCTCGCATTTTGTCAGCGCTCTGGCGGCTCCCAGTTTTGGCAAGCCGTCGTCTAGCTGCTGCCTGTTTTGCGCATTGGCACATCCATCTCGGTGGGCACTGGGTCCTCGACCCTGTTCTGGCTTGATAGGTGGCTTGGCGACACCCCCTAGCCGCTCGATTTCCAGCCCTCTTCGACATCGTTGTTGACCCTCGGGTTTCTGTCGAGACGGCCCTTATTGACTTAGGGCGCCTCGCTTTCCGCCGCCCCTTTGGCCCCCTTGAGGTTGCGGCTTGGGATACCCTCCTCCAGGACATCGCCCTCCTCCCTATAGACGTTACCGACTCCCCGGACGCCATCTCTTGGCGACTGGAACCCTCCGGCCGCTTCTCCACCAGATCCCTCTACGCGGCTATCGCCCCATCGACGGCCCCCGAGCCCTTCAGTTTGATTTGGGACATCCGCCTGCCCCTGAAGATCAGGATTTTCCTGTGGCAATGGATCCGCGGCCGCCTCCCGTCCGGCGTTGAGGTCCTTAAACGCCACGGACCTGGAGATGGGATGTGCCCCATGTGCGGCACGGTAGAGGATGCCAACCACATCTTCTTCTCGTGCCACACGGCACAGTTCCTTTGGTCTTGTTTCCGTGAAACGGTTGGGGGCCAGTGGTGCAACACCAACATCCCTGACCTGCTTGCGGAAATTCAGGCATCACCCCCTCGCTACAGGCATATTAGATGGCTTTGCTTGGGGATCCTTGCCTGGACGTTGTGGACTGTTCGCAATAAGCTTGTCATCCAGAAGGTGCCTCTCTGGCGTGCTACTGACTCCATCTTTAAATTGTGTGGGTACTTGCAGCTCTGGCGGCAGCTTAGCCGCCCACATGACCGGTACGTCATCAACACCCTCCTCGCCGACCTTCGATCGATGGCCTTTCGCTTGGCGCCCCCGCTCCCCCCACCACCCCCGGAGCCCGACTAGATGTTGTGTCACTCCCGGCGCGTGTGCCTTTTTGTTTTATTTTAGGGGCTTGTTGAGCTGTGCCCTCAGCATTAACCCTCTCTCTTCTTATTTGTCTGGAACTTGCGTGTGTGTGTGTTTATGGTCTTGTACCTTGTTGGATGTTGGCTTGGGCATTTGCTTTATATATAAAGCGGGGCGAAAGCCTTTTTCGGTAGACTAGCAGACAGCTCCTGCATCACGTACTGATTACCCTCGACTGTGCGGGACACCTTAAGTCTGATTTGATTACCAGATTATTCAATTTAGAAATTATATGCAATTTTATTCAATTTATATGAATGGCTACTAGCCTTTCCCCCCAATTTTAACTACTCAACCGATCCCTCAAAACTTAACTCCAATTTTGAAGAGTTATACTACTACCTCTGTACCGAAATACATGTCGCAGCGACATGTATTTCGGTACAGAGGGAGTAGCTTTTTTGCATCTAGCCAGTCTCCAAAATTTTAACTTCTCAAAACAGAAATTTTGCACAGAGTCATTTCCAACACAATTTCAAACTAAATGTAGGTAACTTAGTGGTTAGCTTATGCATGACACTGTGACATGTAACATAAAAGTACAAAAATTAAACTGACTTTTTTTAGAAAAGGAGGATGACCCCCGGCCTTTGCATCTGGGAGATGCATACGGCCACTTTATTGATTATTCTCAAGGACCTTACAAAGTATTACAACAATATGCCTGAATCCACCGTCTTGGCAACATATGCCGCTACTCTTATCCATACGATGAAGGGGTGCTAGCTGGGCCACTCACCTAAGCCTAACATCAAAAGCCGGAAGCCCCAGCCGAGCCACATACTGGGTCTGGGGCACAATCCGGTCAGACGCACTCGTGTGTCGTCGCCGCCATCTTCCACAGGTCTGTCTTCAGATCATATTGAGGCATCTACCTTGTCTGGCCACTCAGCCATCGACGTCACCATGGCGCCAGACAGCTACCTCCTCCTGCGCGAGTCCATCCCGCGCATCAGACACCGAGCCTCCACAGCACCATGCCGCCGATAACCACCGCCATCAATGTGTGAGATGAAGCACCGCTCCACCGAGTACGGCAGGGCTGCTGAAGACCAAGCACCGTGGAAGGACTCCAAGGCTAAGCACATAGGCGGCAGAGCGCCAACGCACCGCCACCAGACGAACTCCGACCATGCCACCAACCGCCGCCAAGCAACCAAAGCATCACATCCACCCCAAGCTCACCACGAATGACACCCCAAGAGGGTGACGACGCCCGGAGCGCCGCTGTCGCTCGATCCGGCAAGGATTTGGGCTTTCGCCCGGCATACGAGCTGGGTGGAAGGAGGAGGCGAAGGAGGCAACCTAGACGGCGCCTACAAGAAGGGTACGGCGCCCTCGGGAGTCGCCGCCGGCGTGGCCAGCACCGCTGGCCTCGGATTTCTCCGGAGCCACCTCCCACCTCCAGCCGCCAAACAGGTACAACTCCGGCGACAAAGGCCGCCCAAAGCAGGACCATCGGAGGCAGCCCTGGTTGAAGTAGACGGAGGCCTTCAGATCTGGGTCGGGCGCCGCCGAGACGCCCGCACCACTGCCACCACCTGCCGCCGTCTCGCCGCCCCCGCGGCCGAGGAAGAACGGCCAGCACCAACGAGCGCCGGTCACCGCAGACCCGTCGTCGATCCACCAGCCGAGGCCGCCGCCATGGATCCAAAGCCTCCCGAGGAAGAACGGGACGGCCAGATCCTCGCCGCCACCTTCACCAGCGGCCGAGCGACGAGCCGGCGGCCACCTCCGGTGGCGACAAGGGGGAGGAGAGGTGGGGGAAAGGGCCGGCGGCGGGCTAGGGTTACGCCGCTGACTACCACTTCGTTAACCTAAAACAAGCTAGACATCTTCTCCTCGTCGAAGGAGATGTTGATGACCGGTGCATTACTGTAGCCCGATGCCTCGGTGTCATGGGTGCCATCATCAAGGTCGACGTAGCTGAACATAGATGCTCGGTCCCTCTCCATTAGCTAACAAAGTCGTGCAGTTAGCGGCGACCTTGCAGAATGCTCTCAAACTCAATCAACACCTCGAACCCAAGGTGCTCGTTGAGTGTGAGGGGATCAGCCTGAATGGCACCTACGTAGTGTCGTCGGTGCGCTCCGCCTCGAGATACGCCCCGGCGACGCAGTGCTCCACGTCCACCATGAGCGCGTGCTCGTACTCCTGCTCGGCTGTCTCTCACGAGAGTAGCCGGGACTCGCCGTCGGCCTCCTTCATCTCGTCACCCCCCCAAGTCCTAACGGTGCCACTGCGACAGCTATCACAGCCTCGAATGTTGCGGCGACGGTGATCTTGCACTAACGTTGCACCATAGTTGCGCGTCCTTACCATGACGACATCGCTTGGGTGGTGGTTGTGGATGGCGGTGATGATGATTTGTATGGCAACGGAGATTTGGGCATCAGTAGAGTCGATTTGTACTCAAATCGGGTGGCGGTAACTAGGGTTTGGGGAGGAGAGGGCACAGATGCGTTTCCATAGCCGGAGGGTTGCTCTTTGGGTGGCTCGCCGGGTGTTGCACCATGAATACCAGTGAGAGAGAGGAGAGAAAATGTATAGAGAAAATGATGGGGCTGCTCAAATTTGGGCAGAGAGGGGGGTTGTTATGACTAACTCATCAAATTAATAAGGAACAATAGGTTTTGGTAAGGGACTGATGAGGTAACTTGTCATTGTATAAAATTTTGACGAGTCGTAGCTTTTTAGGGGCGGGCTAGAGATGCCCTAAGGACAACTCTAGCTTAGCCCCTCAAAAGCCTTCGCAAACCTTAACTTCTTAAATTTGAGGAGTTAGGAAGGTGGTTCCTTTTTTTTGAGGACCATGGCAACACTTAAACCATGGGGGAAACATACTCGTCTCTCATTACATCTCTAGCATCTAGAGGGACGTTAGTGACCATAGAGAAATCGCCTGTTCTCCTTGCTATGGCTGCCAGTTCGTGGGCCAATTTGTTTTTGTCCCTGTTGACAATGCTGATTTCCGAGCTGGGGAAGCTAGAGAGGAGCCTTTTCGTGTCACATTGCACAGCATGACAGGCTGATCTGCAAATCTGACTAGACTGCAGTCCTCGTCCCAAACCGGCGTTGTCCGTTTCAAGAACCACTTGGCCATCAAAATGCTTTGCTAAATTCTGTGAGACCCATCATAGCTGCTGCACCTTCTGCTTCTTCTGCCGAGTTGCAGCGGCCAAGCCTACGCCCGATCGAGACGAGGACATACCCCTTGTGGTTCCTAGCCACAGCACCTCCCCACGATTCTCCTGTTTCCTCAAAGTACGTTGCATCGCAGTTTACTTTCACTTTGCCCGGGTCTGGTGCAAACCACTTGCTGGGCACAGGGTTTACTAAAGTGCAAACTCTTTCTGGGAATAAGGACTGTTTGTTCTTACGTGCCACATCGGTAGGGTCACCTGTGACCACCATGAGATCTTCTTTTAGCCTAAGCAGATACTGTACTGAACCAAAGACGGTGTCTTTCTTATCACCATGCACCAGGTTGTTCCTCAGACTCCACGCCTGCCAAAGAACCAACAGAATGTTATTTCTGACATTCTCTGTTTGAGACAGCAATAGCATCTGAAGCCAGTCCACTCCACTATATCTGAGATCAGACTCCCTAGGCAATTCCCAACAGTTTCTCATTGCATGCCTTAGCGCACGGCTTCTTGTGCAGGTGATAATGGCATGGAATTCATCCTCTTTCTCCATCCCACAGATTTCACACACATTGTCATCCACTATGGTTCGTCTAAATGTGTTATGCTTTGTGGGCAGGGAATTAGTAGCCACTCTCCAACCGAAAATCTTTACCTTTTCCGGGATATTTGCCTTCCAAATAACATCCCAAATGATGCGGTCACCCAGTTCCCTTGAAGAACTTGTCGCCCTCTCCGTTTTATTTCTTTGGATCGAGTCTGCAAGTTTATAGGCACTCTTGACTGTAAAAATCCCAGATTTTTTGTAATGCCATGCTACACAATCCTCCACATCTTCTCTCGGAATTCTTAACTTGCAGATCTCATCCGCATCAAACTCATGGAAGATTTGTTTCACTAGTTCCACCTTCCATTCCTTTGTTACCGGGTCAATTAGTTGATTGACCCATCGGAGTCTTGACCTCCGTATGAAAGCAGCAGCTTTTAGTCCTTCTCTCCTCATGATCCATTGATCTCTTGTTATTTGTATGCTTCTTCCATTTCCTATACGCCAAATTAGGCCCTTCTTCAGCAGATCGAGTCCAAACTCGATCCCCTCCATGCAGGAGAGGCATCTGATGAGAAAACCGTGTCGAGGAGTTTTCCATTGGGGTAGTATTTAGACTTTAGAACTCTTGCGCATAGGCTCTCTGGTTTAGTAAGCAGCCCCCACCCTTGCCTAGCCAGGAGGGCCTGGTTGAAACAATGCATATCCCCAAATCCTATACCACCATCTCTTTTTGCTTTGGTCATATCTTCCCACGACATCCAGTGAACCTTACGCTTTTCCTCATTGTCCCCCCACCAGAAATCCCTGATTATTTTCTCATATTTATCACAGAAACTCTTGTTGAGCTTAAAGACCCCCATCACATAGGTAGGTAGCGATTGTGCCACCGCCTTGACATTTACTTCCTTCGCCGCCTGGGACATAAACCTCTCGTTCCAGTTGGTACATCTTTTTCTGAATCTCTCCATTATCGGTTGGAAATTGCCGTCTTTCATTCTCCCATCAGGTGTAGGCAGTCCCAAATATTTGCTTTGAAAAGAAGCAGACACTACTCCCAATATTTCTTTTATTTCCTCAATGTCCTGGCTTGGACTCGCCTCGCTAAAGAGTAACGAACACTTATTTTGACTTAGGAGCTGCCCAGTACTCTTCTGGAAGGAAATCAGCACCTCTTTCACTTTCATTGCTTCTGTAGTCGATGCCTTGAAAAATAGAAGACTATCATCGGCAAAATAGTAGATTTGAAATTCCGGGGCTGCTCCGGGCAACCTTCAAAGGCGTGATACCTCCAGCCCTGACCTCTCTATCAAGTAAGGTTGAGAGCCCGTCAGCCACAAAAAGGAACAGGTACGGGCTGAGCGGATCACCTTGTCTTAGACCCCTGGATGGAGTGAAAGCTTCCAGAAGTTCCCTGTTGCATCCGTTGCATCTGACAGAGAATCTGACCGTTCTGACACATGTCATCACCCAATTTACCCACTTGTCGTTGAACCCCACCTTCCTTAGCACACCCTCTAAGAAGTTCCAGTCAACTCGATAATACGCTTTTGCCAAGTCAAGCTTATATGCACAATGGGTGTCCCTCCTGTTTTTGCTATGCAGGAAGGTGGTTCCTGCCGAACTCTAAAATTTAACTCCCTAAAAATAATTTGCGCACAACTTTGTTTCAAACACAAATTAAAACTCTTCGATCAAACATAAATTTAAATAAAGGTAGCACATCATACATACCATAACACAAATGTGGATTGTTCGAACAACATATAACAACTGTTAGCACTACCTAGCATACTAAACTAATCAGATTCCTTCGTGACCTTGTCCCAATCCACGTCCGAGTCATCGGAGAAAATTGGGATCATGGAGGGTCCGGCCTCATTGGCGACACCCTCACACCAGAGGGCCTGGCCTCAGCGGCACTGTTGCACCGAGCTGCTCCTTGGTGATGAGCTTCGGGTGCTTCGCCCTGAGCTTGGCCATATAGGCCTCGTTGGGACTGCTCACAGTGAGAAGTAACATAGAGTAGTAACTTGCTGATGTTACTACTCTATGTTATTACCTCCATAGTAGGTAGTAACTTATGAGTAGTATCATGAAAGAGTTCATTTATTAGGTTATAGACTCATTATGTCTTAAAATATGTGATGTTACAGTAACTAGTTAAGTTATCACAAACCTCTTTCTCCTTATTAATTAGCTGCCACATAAGCAATTTTGTATTGAAATGTGTGATGTTACTAGTCAAGTTACTCCCACTGTGACTAGTCTGATGCACTGGGTCTTGATCTGCTCGAAGGCCTCGCGATTCTCCCTCACCTGGTGGCGGGAGATCACTGGGGGGGGGGGGGGGGCATAGATGAGGTTCGGGATGCCACGACTGCCGAGGGCAAAGTTTACCTTTGCACAATCACCAAGGATGCGGACCACCGCCACGTCATATGTGTCAGCCGTCTGCTCTGCCAACTTATACGTGTCTAGTCAGTGCCTCTTCCCCGTGTCCGGGTCACTAACTCTGACACCCAAGTCCCTCACATACCCCTGGTACTTCTCCTTCGGTGGTGGCGGGCGAGTGGCGGCTGAGAAGTCGGCCTCGAGCAGGGGGTGCTCGGGGCGGATGCATGCCTCGTTCCAAACGCAACGCCAATCCGATGGTGGTGCTCCTCGTCGGTTCGGCAGCGGCGAAGGTTGGTGGCTAGATCCAGGCATTCCTTTGACGCCGGACGTCGGTTGTCGACGATGTGCTGGTGGGACTCCGTTGCAGTGGGGGGGGGGGGGGGGGAGATTTTTCCTGGGAAGTGGTCGCGGCCGCTCAAATTTAAGGTGCAGTCGGTGCGCCGCTTATAATATTTGAGGAGTTAAACTGGGTAAAGTTTGGCTAGGTCTGGTTTTTAACTCCCTAAATGGGGAAATTTTGAGGTGTTATACCCTTTTAAGGGATCGGCTAGAGTTTCCCTAAGATCCTCAAAATATTAAGCTATAACGATGAGAAATTTATTTGAAGCATTAGATTCAAGTTGAACGGCTAGGATCTATCAGCCTCTCCATTAGGTTTGGCCTGATGCTATAGGTACATGAGTCTAGAAAGTAAGTGATCGTGCTTGGTATGTTGATTACTCTATCTATTTTTGACAAGGATGCTACTTGTTACTTCAAGCAACGCAGGTGGAGCAAGAAAAGCACCTTGGATGACAGCAAGTACAAACTCCGTCCATTCCCCATCATAACTGAAAGGAAATAAGGAAGAAGAAATTACGGCTGCCTTATGTTCATCCTGTGTTCATACACGGTGCCAGCCAGCTGCGTGTTCAGTTCTCTGCCCTTGCCTTTTGATCTAGTCTTCTCACACATTTTACACAAAGGTTGGGCAGTCCAGTCTAGCCAGGACAGTGCGAGACTGCAGGCCGCCAGCGGTACGCGTACATGCCTGCAGTGATTGGGTTGGTCAAAGGGATTGCTTCTGATTGAGAGTAGGATATACGGTGGTGACAACCGGAGAAAGTTCAGTTATCTTTTCAGTGTGCCTTTCCAACCAGTCTCATTCTTTGCCTTGCTCTGAAATATTCTCCCTATCCCGTTGCCGTTTCAATCTCTGCCCAATATACAAAGAAGCATGCAGCCACGGAGAAGCGACCGCCTCGCGTCTACCTGCGACGCGTGAATCATGATTTGGGACTGTATTCCACTTTAGTGAAAATCCTGCCGTCCGTCGAACAAAAAATTCCAGCAAGCAACTGCTTATGTGCAAACATATGTCATGACCTACATGATCAGGACTTGGTGTCTTGCTTTTGCATGATTAAGTAATAGTTAGAGTTGCAGTCGCTCAGGCTGGAGTCTAGGACAGTTGTAAGGCACATACTGGATGTGATTGGCGTTCTGCTTTTACAAAATAGACCTAGATGGCTTATTTTCTTGGCTGATCATGACTTTAAGCAGTGTTTTAAGCTACCTAACTAACCAATCACACCTGTTGGAATTTATTAGTCCCTTCAAGCCATCAATATTGATATTGTGCAGTCAATTATACAACAGGACAAGCTACCACTTAGCTTGCAGCATCATAAAGTAAGCTAATCTTATGTTATTTGATCTGCTTGTGTGCTTGAAGAGGCAAAGGGTATGTATCCACTTCAGTACCAAACTGGCTAGTGCCTTGCAACCCATCTAGTCTAGCCCAAAACACATACAATGAAAAAATAACTCATTTAGGGCGCAGAGTGAACGAAAATGCTATCCTTGACATGGTTCCACATGCAACCGAATGAACACTAAAATCTGAATTTGTTTAGGGTCAAAAGTGGGCTTTTTAGAGCACCAATTTGTTCTTTTTTTTTGTCCAGAACACTACGGATGTCATTTCTTCATGAAAATTCATACGTGGGTAGAACAATCGACCCAGGAGCCAAACGTTTGCGTCGACAGTGTGAAATTTTTTACAAGGAAAATAATTAACAAACAATTAAAGGAAAAATAGAGGAGAAGGGAATAAATACTTGCCAAGATACCATGCAGTGTCATGTCAACCTAGAGCTTAGCTAATTAGGATTGAAGTTTGGGAAAGGCAGCCTTTTCCTTCACGCAGGAGGTAAACTCATTCGCCTGTTCCTGCACATAGTTGAAAACATTGGTCAAATGCTTTTAAAGGGGGTGCTTTTTCAGCCTATGCATAAAAAGATACCTTGCAGTTGAGTCAGATTGCTTAAAATTATGCTTAAGATACTGTAGTCTTCTTTGCCTACCTTATCTGAGATGTTTCTATGCAGAACATGCAAACAACAATCTTCTCATGGCCAACTGGAGAATATTGTTCCAAACCATGTCTGTCATATGAATATCTTTGAACATATCACAGAAACAAAGAATTTAACTGTTTTAGGGATGTCACCTGATTTTTCATTTCATAAACAAATAGTAACTGCGCCCCGCCAAAAAAAACACAAATAGTAACTGCGAATAACAGGAAACTTTACGAACTGAAATTTACATGATGTATGAATATCTTCAAATTCTGTTTGAACATTAAAAAAAAAAGTTTGCAAAAGGGGACAGGGTTGGGCCGAGGTTGACCTGGGCAAGCAACATGTCACCATCAGCCCTTCAGCCGGAGACTAGGCCATATTTGTCTGGAGAACCTATAATTTGACCATCGTTGACAACACATGATTTGTTTTCCATTGATAATATGTTTTCCGTTGATTTGTCGTCGCCGGTATGGCTTCAACAACACATAATCCCATGCCCAGATTTTCAGTTGGCATGTTTTGGATGCCTTAAAGGTTGGACTAGTGAGAACATCTGGATTGAGATCTTGTGCTGTTAATGAATTAGGAGGCGGTCGTTTCATCAAGTCCAATCAAACTTAGTGATATGTGATGTCACTTTTTCCTTGAACAAAAAGCAATCCTTGAGATCCTTGCAGAGAATAAGCAGGCAAGCAAGCTACCCGTCAGCAGTTAGGTAAAGACCAATCATAGGAAGAGCAAGAAACCTTCAGCATTTCTCTGATAACCAAAGCCTTTAAACGTAAAAACTGACAGTGCGATGCAACAGCTCGAAGATTCTACATCACAACTAGCAATGTGAACATTGAAACTGTTAACCGCCCGTTAGCGAAAGTTACGTACCCTCTTTCTTCAAAGCATGATGAATCACATTTGCACCACACCATGAAAAATACCTTTATATACCAAGTTCCTTGAGCAGAACAAAGATCCCAGGAACCAAAAGGTTCAGAAAGAAAGAGTGACAACCGTTTTTACTCTGTTGAGCGTACTACGTTCCCGATACCGTGCGCCATGTCTTTTTTCGCAACACCAGATCTGATCCAGATCAGCCGTCCACAAGGAGTACAATACGAGGAGTATAACAGTACAGTAGCAATGTGAACATGAGAATTGAAGTGAAAGCTAAATAAAGCTACGGACGTGTGCCATTTTTTTCTGTCCAAAAAAGCGTGATGCACCACATTTGCACCACACCTACACAGGTCCCTTTTGAGGTTGCTTTCCTGCAGTGTCAATGCCTTTGGAGTGGGGGTGCATGCCTCTGACTAATCTGTCTGGTGACCTTGTCCACGAAGCAACTCTGACCCAATCTATAATCTATCTACATGGGTCACACGATACCCTAATGGCTGGTACTAGTAAATTATTGATTGAGAGCTGAAAGGAGCCAAGACCGGACCGCATCAAGGATCCAGGCAAGATCGCTACTATGACAAATCAGGGCGATGCCTTTGTCACAAGGGAAGGGAAACCCCTCCTTCCTCCCTCTGTCGCCCGCCAATGGGCGCGCGGTTAGGTCGCCGACATTCGGGTCGCCAAGGGTTTTATATGTAGTATAATCTGGGCAGAGCCAGACTAAGCAAAACAGATTGGGCAGACGGTGATGGGTTGTCCTACCTAGGTCAGCTGTTGTGAGGCTCCTCCTCAAGGAAGAGGAGGGGAAGCCTTGTCTTTCTTTAATGGGTCAGGAGGAGAGGAGAGGAAAAATAAGTGCATCTGCTTTGTGTTTCTGCTGACTAATCATGCACGAATTGGGTCACCTTTCTTTCAGAAAAGGATGTCAAAGTGAGTCACCTGCAGGATGGCATTTTGCCTGTCCAGGTATGTATAGATGGAGAAGGGCCACATGAAAGACGGATTTCTTGAATTGGAAGGGTTGGTGGCGCGTCAGTCATTCGGTTCTGTTCAGATCGGTAAGTAATGCACCATGTGCAAATAATTCTCGTTATTCTGCAGGCAGAAGGAGGACCCATGCATGTCTAGTTGTTACTTAGGGCTTAAGAGAAGAGAGCTATTACGATCCAAAAGGATGCCATGCAACTACTACTAGTCTGAGCAAGCAATGTCCTGCACACGGACATCAGAGCATGTTCAGATAGTTTCTTTCACGTAGGCCAAGTCTCGATCTCAACCCCACCCGTTGTGGAGTTCCTGGATTTATTGGTTGCATATGCAATAATGTGCAGGGATACGAGTAGCGACAGATGTTGCTAGGATGGTGGCTTCAGACTACCTGATGTACCACTTTGTAAGGTCTTTGTGAATAATTAATAAAATGGCTGCATGCATCGCCCAGATGCAGAGGCCGGGGGTAATCCTTATCCTCCTTTTCTAAAAAGAAAAGTAATGTGCGGGGGGCTGTTTACGTCCAGTATCTAATGGGTGTGAATGGCGCCATTGTTGATCTAGTGGAGATCTCCAATGCTGTTGCAGATCTCAGTAAACCAGACCTCGGCCAGAGCACGTTCAGTAACAGCGAACATAGGCAGAAAACATGAGTCCTTCTCACAGCAGCAGCTGGGGTTCCCTGATGGCCTCTACACAAGAAACATGGGTGCCACACCACTCCAGGTTTTTCTTTAATCTAATTTAACTTGCTCTAATTCCGCCCAAAAAAAACTCGCTCTAAAACCCACCCTTTGTCTGAAAAAAAGAACTTGCTATATTCAAACAGATTACGATCCAGTAAGCTTTCAAAACGTTCTGGCCATGGATTGCTGTTCTTATCGTTAACAAAGTTGTTATGCACATAGTTGCAACAGGATTGGTCAATCATACATAATAATTTGCCGGGTGATTTGACTATCTTTATTGTATAGATCATCTATGTTTTAAACATCTCAAGTAGTGATCTAAACGATCTTATATTTCTTTACAGAGGGAGTACCTTCTAGACTAGTGTTAAATACAACTGTCAGAAATGTCAACAGAGCATGAAATCCTCAGCTTGCTTCAAAACCGGGACAATCTTGGCTACTATCTATCTTTAGTGTGGTTGCTGAATCAGTTCAGGTATAAGCCGGAGCAGGAACCCCAGCTGCTGCTGTGAGAACGACTCATGTTTTCTGCATATGTCAACACTGTTACTGAATGTGCTCTGGCCGAGGTCTGGTTTACTGAAATCTGCAACAGCATTGGAGATCTCCTCCACTAGATCAACAATGACACCATTCACACCCATTAGATACTGGATGTAAACAGCCTCCCGCACATTACTGCATATATGCAACCAATAAATCCAGGAAATCTGTAAGATTTCTGAGAACACATACCCGAGAAACATGAACGCAGGATAACAGTGCGCTGCTTACTTGAGCTGCCCATAGGTGAGAATAGCAAGGTTGGATTCTTGTGCTTTTAGGATCGCAGAGGGATTTTTTAGAACTCCTCTGACTTCTGACACAACCCCATGCAAGTCATACTCTTGGCACACTTGGATAGCATTGTCGAGTGAGTTCCTTCTCCTATCATCGTGTTTGGCTGTTCCCCCTTCTGTTAAGAACAGTACCTAATGAAAGATAAAAAGTTGAATACGATAGTGCTGAAGTATGTATGTACTTAAATGGACGGCAAAATTTTATTCAAATTAGAAACTACAGACATCAAAATCATGCAATTCCACATCACAGACAAGTTAAAATAGCGAATAAGATACTGGTTTGGACTGAAGTTGTCTTTCTCTTCATACCTATTATCATCAGTCCGGTCACTGAATTGTATATACATTAAACACAATAAGCTATGCATTATAACATTTTTAAATACTTTTCTTATTGCGGGAATATGATATTACATGCTGATTTAAGAGTACGCTTTTTTTCGAAAAGGAGGATGACCCCTGGCCTCTGCATCTAGGAGATGCATGCAGCCATTTTATTAATTATTCACAAAGACCTTACAAAGTAGTACATCAGGTAGTCTGAAGTCACCATCTTAGCAACATCTGTCGCTACTCCTATCCACTTGATGAAGGGGTGTCGATAGTCCGAGCCTAATACCAAACAGACATCACACAAATGCCTAACATCTAAAGCCGGAGGCCCCAACCAAGCCACATACTGGGTTTGGGGCGCAAACGGGTCCGACGCACTCTCATAGGTCGTCGCCGCCGTCTTCCACTGATCCATCTTCAGAGCAGGAACTGACGCATCAACCTTGGCAGGCCTGCTGTCAACGCCCCCACGGTGCCAGACAACGCCTCCTCCCTGCGCGCGTCCCTTCTGTGAAGTACGCTTATGCCTTCACGAACTTCTCAGTTGCACTTTTTTCACTTTATGCAAGTAAATGAGAAATCTTGAAGGCATTCCTACTTGCTGTAACTAGGGAGCACAAAACATCCTCGATACTCGTATGCAAGTGAACCACGCGCTACTACCACACTGTTCCCCATTGCGATGCGGTAAGTGATACAAGTAATCGGTGAAATACTATTAGCTAGCTAGAGTGTTTACTGTTTAGAAACATTCTTTTTTTCTAAAAAGGGGCAAATGTGAGGAAACTTTTCAAAAAATAATTAGACATAGAATGAATACAGAATTTTCAAGGCATGCTTACAGGGTATACACTTTGGAGTTCACGCGTTATCCGTGCGGCATCAGGTTGGAATGTTGAGAAAAAGAGTGGTCTGTTGCCAGCATACTGAAAAACAACCTACCAGACCATTTAACAATGTTATGGTCGTCGCCTCACAGTGACCAAATGATTGTATGGGAATTAACCGATACCATATTAAATGAACAAGAGCAATCCATACTTGCAGTACAGCTTGAAGAGCACGGTTAAGGTTGACGCCCGGATAGATAATGTTGTCATCAAACTTTAGTTCGATGTTAAATCCCAGATGGGGACTGACATGTTCGAAGACTTCCTGCAATGTGCAGAGATAATCATCTTCTTCGGTGCTCCAAGCAAGGACTCTGCCATCTTCCATCCGTCTAAGTAGGGGCTTGGAGACCTGAACAGAAATTATGAAGTGAATATAATGGCGTTTTAAGCACATGCTAATGAACCCTTCACAGCAAAATCTAACAGATAGAAGGGACGAAGTACCTTGTGCGGCTCTTTTTGTACCCCATATGAAAGGAATTCGTCCAGAAGAAGATCGGTCACGCGCCTTTCATACAAAACCTCCTGCACACCTTGCCATAATAGAAGATTAACTCGAGAGTTTTTCTTGCAATGGATGAATAGTTTAGTGCATACGCAAAAGATGACAAGTATAAGAATGGATGAAAAGAACATACAGTTTTTTGGGTGAGGATAAAATCATCGTGGAAGATAACTGGGCAGCCATCTTTTGTAACCTGCAAGCCAAAATGGTAGGATCATAACTTCAGGAGATCTGTGTGGGTACTGTGGTCATCTTAAAAGGAAGGGATAATGGATGAAGTCAGGGAGTTGCAGAATGCTCCAAGAGAACCGCCAGTTTTCATCAACCTAGCTTACATGTATTCTCCCTATGGTTGCCATTGCCGATTCCGCTGATGCTTTGGTCTGCGAATGACTCCTTGTAGTGGATTAATGACAACAGATGACACCAAGTACAACTGCAACTCAGGATCCAGGAGCTTGCCATGCAACACTTGAGCACTAGAGAACATCAACCCCAACCACCCTCACAACGTGGCTGCTGTACCTAGTCTGGTCATTTGCATCTAAGCAGTAGCTTCTTGTTTCATGTGATTAGCTTGCAGGCTACAATATAACAGCATTGCATATTACATCGGAACACAGATGGATCAATGTCACTCCACGCGTGTGCTGCTAGTGCTTGGTTACTTCAGAGAGAGAAACTAGCATGCGTATGGCGTCATGTCCATACGATTACCACATCCAAGTTCCACAAAAAGGATTTGTCCTCGAGGATCCCAAAAAATTAGTTGTACGGTTGTACCAACTAGAGCAGAGCACACATTGCTCAATCAACCACACCGGGAATCAGTTTCGCTCCTGAAGCTGCGGCGCCGATTCCAAATCCAAGCTTAAACAAGCTAGCAGCGTATCAATTGCGAAGTAATGATGGGAAATGGAAGCGGAGGCTAGCTACATGTGTATTGTGTGTATACCTGGACGTCGAACTCGACGAAGGCGACGGCGGCGTGCTCGGCGGCGCGGCCGAATGAGAGCAGCGTGTTCTCCCGCTCCCTCGCCGCCCCGACGCGCGCCCCGGGCGGCGCCCCCACCGCGTTCATCCCCATCCCGCGGTGACCCACCACCACCATCCCCCGCTCCGCCAGCAGCGCGAACGGCAGCTCCCGGGGCCTCCCTCCGGCCGTCACCGGGGGCGTGGGCGCGCACGCCGCGATCGGACACCGCACCGCCGCGCGCGGGGTCGTCGCCGGGAGCGCCATTTGGACGCTGGGAGCCCCTCTTTTTTTTTCTCTTTCTCCTCTGTTCTTTCGCCTCTGCTTTGCCACTTGCAGGTTGATTGGTGCAGGGAGAATTTGAATATTTTTAGACACGCAACCGCCGCAGACGGACGGCACGGAGGAGCAACGGCGCCACGCCGCGGGATGATCCCTCTGTGATGCGGGTATTATTCGGTGGATTTGGATATTCTAGGCATATTCCGTGAGGCGTCAGGGCATCTCCAACTAATCAAACCTTCGTGTCCGGATAGCGGAAGCCATCCAACACACGTCTATATCGGTCCGGGATACGGTCCGGACAAGATTTTTTCTGCAAACCGGAGACAAATATGGGGTGCTTTGCGGGAGTCCGGACCGATCCCACGCCCGCTTCTGACCGTCTTGGCCCACCATAACCCCTTCCCCCTCGCCCACGTGCGTTCCTGCCCGACGCCAGCTACCCGCATTCATGGCGTTATAGAGCGTGCCGCTCAACATTGAAGACGGCTCAGGGCGGACGCGACCTCACTGCTTCCGCCACTGAAGCGGCGTGCCGGCCGAGGGTGCCACCAGCGAAGCGTCTCTGGTGTCTGCGTCTGTTCAGTGCTGGAGATGTGTGACTAGATGGGAGGGGATGGATATCTACCACACCCGTTCAATGTCGTTGTCCTTCCGTATGCCGCTATTAAGCAGGCTCGTCGGCCGAGAAACCCACTCTGGCGCCGCGGATTGACGCACCCGGACGCCTCGCCGCACTGGAACCTGCTATTTAAAGGCGGCCACACCCGACCAAACTCCACACCACAACACAAGCCCCTCCTCATCCTCATCTCTTGCACTGCATCCAGCATGACTGTAGGCAGCGAAGCTCTGTGGGAGAGTCTTTCCACATAGATGAAGCATGCCGTGGCCGCCCTTACCACCGCCTGGCAGAGCCGCCGTGCCAAGCAGATCGAGGCCGGCTTGCTGGCCAGCTCGCCCGAGGTCTTCGACGACGAGGACGACACCACGATGGAGACGGGCTCCGACGACACCGCCCCAGCTCCCGCGCCTCCTGTGCACGTCGGCTTTACCATGGAGCAGATGCAGCCGCGCAAGCGCACTATAATGCCACCATGGCGGAGGTGCAGCCTGCGCCTGAAGGAAATATGCCCTAGAGGCAATAATAAAGTTATTATTTATTTCCTTATATCATGATAAATGTTTATTATTCATGCTAGAATTGTATTAACCGGAAACATAATACATGTGTGAATACATAGACAAACAAAGTGTCACTAGTATGCCTCTACTTGACTAGCTCGTTAATCAAAGATGGTTATGTTTCCTAACCATGAACAATGAGTTGTTATTTGATTAACGGGATCACACCATTAAGTGAATGATCTGATTGACATGACCCATTCCATTAGCTTAGCACCCGATCGTTTAGTATGTTGCTATTGCTTTCTTCATGACTTATACATGTTTCTATGACTATGAGATTATGCAACTCCCGTTTGCCGGAGGAACACTTTGTGTGCTACCAAACGTCACAACGTAACTGGGTGATTATAAAGGAGCTCTACAGGTGTCTCCAAAGGTACATATTGGGTTGGCGTATTTCGAGATTAGGATTTGTCACTCCGATTGTCGGAGAGGTATCTCTGGGCCCTCTCGGTAATGCACATCACTTAAGCCTTGCAAGCATTGCAACTAATGAGTTAGTTGCGGGATGAATGATGTATTACAGAACGAGTAAAGAGACTTGCCGGTAACGAGATTGAACTAGGTATTGGAATACCGACGATTGAATCTCGGGCAAGTAACATACCGATGACAAAGGGAACAACGTATGTTGTTATGCGGTCTGACCGATAAAGATCTTCGTAGAATATGTAGGAGCCAATATGGGCATCCAGGTCCCGCTATTGGTTATTGACCGGAGACATGTCTCGGTCATGTCTACATTGTTCTCGAACCCGTAGGGTCCGCACGCTTAAGGTTACGACGACAGTTTTATTATGAGTTTATGCATTTTGATGTACCGAAGTTTGTTCGGAGTCCCGGATGTGATCACGGACATGACGAGGAGTCTCGAAATGGTCGAGACATAATGATTGATATATTGGAAGCCTATGTTTGGATATCGGAAGTGTTCCGGGTGAAATCGGGATTTTACCGGAGTACCGGGAGGTTACTGGAACCCCCCGGGAGCTATATGGGCCATAGTGGGCCTTAGTGGAAAAGAGAAGGGGCTGCCCAAAGTGGGCCGCGTGCCCCTCCCCTCCCTTGGTCCGAATAGGACAAGGAGAGGGGGCCGGCCACCCTCTCTCTCTTTCCCCCCTCCGCGAATCCTATTCCAACTAGGATTGGGGGGGGGATCCTACTCCCAGAGGGAGTAGGACTCCTCCTGGCGCGCCTCTCTTAGGCCGGCCGCACCCCCCCTTGATCCTTTATATACTGAGGCAGGGGAACCCCAGAGAGACAAGTTGATCCACGTGATCTTATTCTTAGCCGTGTGCGGCGCCCCCAGCCACCATAGTCCTCGATAATATTGTAGCGGTGCTTAGGCGAAGCCCTGCGACAGTAGTTCATCAAGATCGTCACCACGCCGTCGTGCTGACGGAACTCTTCCCCGACACTTTGCTGGATCGGAGTCCGGGGATCGTCATCAAGCTGAACGTGTGCTAAAACTCGGAGGTGTCGTAGTTTCGGTGCTTGATCGGTCGGGCCGTGAAGACGTACGACTACATCAACCAAACGCTTCCGTTGTCGATCTACAAGGGTACGTAGATCACACTCTCCCCTCGTTGCTATGCATCACCATGATCTTGCGTGTGCGTAGGAAAATTTTGAAATTACTATGTTCCCCATCAGTGGCATCCGAGCCTAGGTTTTATATGTTGATGTTATATGCATGAGTAGAACACAAGTGAGTTGTGGGCGATATAAGTCATACTGCTTACCAGCATGTCATACTTTGGTTCGGCGGTATTGTTGGATGAAGCGGCCCGGACCGACATTACGCGTACGCTTACGCGAGACCGGTTCTCCCGACGTGCTTTGCACATAGGTGGCTTGCGGGTGACAGTTTCTCCAACTTTAGTTGAATCGAGTGTGGCTACGCCCGGTCCTTGCGAAGGTTAAAACAGCACCAACTTGACAAACTATCGTTGTGGTTTTGATGCGTAGGTAAGATTAGTTCTTGCTTAAGCCCGTAGCAGCCACGTAAAACTTGCGACAACAAAGTAGAGGACGTCTAACTTGTTTTTGCAGGGCATGTTGTGATGTGATATGGTCAAGACATGATGCTGATTTTTATTGTATGAGATGATCATGTTTTGTAACCGAGTTATCGGCAACTGGCAGGAGCCATATGGTTGTCGCTTTATTGTATGCAATGCAATCGCGATGTAATGCTTTACTTTATCACTAAGCGGTAGCGATAGTCGTGGAAGCACAAGCTTGGCGAGACGACAACGATGCTACGATGGAGATCAAGGTGTCACGCCGGTGACGATGGTGATCACGACGGTGCTTCGGAGATGGAGATCACAAGCACAAGATGATGATGGCCATATCATATCACTTATATTGATTGCATGTGATGTTTATCTTTTATGCATCTTATCTTGCTTTGATTGACGGTAGCATTATAAGATGATCTCTCACTAATTATCAAGAAGTGTTCTCCCTGAGTATGCACCGTTGTGAAAGTTCTTCGTGCTGAGACACCACGTGATGATCGGGTGTGATAGGCTCTACATTCAAATACAACGGGTGCAAAACAGTTGCACACGCGGAATACTCAGGTTAAACTTGACGAGCCAAGCATATACAGATATGGCCTCGGAACACGGAGACCGAAAGGTCGAGCGTGAATCATATAGTAGATATGATCAACATAGTAATGTTCACCAATGAAACTACTCCATCTCACGTGATGATCGAACATGGTTTAGTTGATTTGGATCACGTAATCACTTAGAGGATTAGAGGGATGTCTATCTAAGTGGGAGTTCTTTAAGTAAATTAACTGAACTTAAATTTATCATGAAACTTAGTACCTGATAAGTATCTTGCTTGTTTATGCTTGTTTGTAGATAGATGGCTCGTGCTGTTGTTCCGTTGAATTTTAATGCGTTCCTTGAGAAAGCAAAGTTGAAAGATGATGGTAGCGATTACACGGACTGGGTCCGTAACTTGAGGATTATCCTCATTGCTGCACAGAAGAATTACGTCCTGGAAGCACCGCTGGGTGCCAGGCCTGCTGCTGGAGCAACGCCGGATGTTATGAACGTCTGGCAGAGCAAAGCTGGTGACTACTCAATAGTTCAGTGTGCCATGCTTTACGGCTTAGAATCGGGACTTCAACGACGTTTTGAATGTCATGGAGCATATGAGATGTTTCAGGAGTTGAAGTTAATATTTCAAGCAAATGCCCGGATTAAGAGATATGAAGTCTCCAATAAGTTCTATAGCTGCAAGATGGAGGAGAACAGTTCTGTCAGTGAGCATATACTCAAAATGTCTGGGTATAATAATCACTTGATTCAATTGGGAGTTAATCTTCCAGATGATTGCGTCATTGACAGAATTCTCCAATCACTGCCACCAAGCTACAAGAGCTTCATGATGAACTATAATATGCAAGGGATGAATAAGACTATTCTCGAGCTCTTCGCAATGCTGAAAGCTGCGGAGGTAGAAATCAAGAAGGAGCATCAAGTGTTGATGGTCAGCAAGACCACTAGTTTCAAGAAAAAGGGCAAAGGGAAGAAGAAGGGGAACTTCAAAAAAGAACGGCAAGCAAGTTGCTACTCAAGAGAAGAAACCCAAACCTGGACCTAAGCCTGAAACTGAGTGCTTCTACTGCAAGCAGACTGGTCACTGGAAGCGGAACTGCCCCAAGTATTTGGCGGATAAGAAGGATGTCAAGGTGAACAAAGGTATATGTGTTATACATGTTATTGATGTGTACCTTACTAATGCTTGCAGTAGCACCTGGGTATTTGATACTGGTTCTGTTGCTAATATTTGCAACTCGAAACATGGACTACGGATTAAGCGAAGATTGGCTAAGGACGAGGTGACGATGCGCGTGGGAAACGGTTCCAAAGTCGATGTGATCGCAGTCGGCACGCTACCTCTACATCTACCTTCGGGATTAATATTAGACCTAAATAATTGTTATTTGGTGCCAGCGTTAAGCATGAACATTATATCTGGATCTTGTTTGATGCGAGACGGTTATTCATTTAAATCTGAGAATAATGGTTGTTCTATTTATATGAGTAATATCTTTTATGGTCATGCATCCTTAAAGAGTGGTCTATTTTTATTAAATCTCGATAGTAGTGACACACATATTCATAGTGTTGAAGCCAAAAGATGCAGAGTTGATAATGATAGTGTAACTTATTTGTGGCACTGCCGTTTAGGTCATATCGGTGTAAAGCGCATGAAGAAACTCCATACTGATGGACTTTTGGAACCACTTGATTATGAATCACTTGGTACTTGCGAACCGTGCCTCATGGGCAAGATGACTAAAACACCATTCTCCGGTACTATGGAGAGAGCAACAGATTTGTTGGAAATCATACATACAGATGTATGTGGCCCGATGAATATTGAGGCTCATGGCGGATATCGTTATTTTCTCACCTTCACAGATGACTTAAGCAGATATGGGTATATCTACTTAATGAAACATAAGTCTGAAACGTTTGAAAAGTTCAAAGAATTTCAGAGTGAAGTTGAAAATCATCGTAACAAGAAAATAAAATTTCTACGATCTGATCGTGGAGGAGAATATTTGAGTTACGAGTTTGGTGTACATTTGAAACAATGCGGAATAGTTTCGCAACTCACGCCACCCGGAACACCACAGCGCAATGGTGTGTCCGAACGTCGTAATCGTACTTTACTAGATATGGTGCGATCTATGATGTCTCTTACTGATGTACCGCTATCGTTTTGGGGATACGCTCTAGAGACGGCCGCATTCACGTTAAATAGGGCACCATCAAAATCCGTTGAGACGACGCCTTATGAACTGTGGTTTGGCAAGAAACCAAAGTTGTCGTTTCTTAAAGTTTGGGGCTGCGACGCTTATGTGAAAAAGCTTCAGCCTGATAAGCTCGAACCCAAATCGAAGAAATGTGTCTTCATAGGATATCCAAAGGAGACTATTGGATACACCTTCTATCACAGATCCGAAGGCAAGACTTTTGTTGCTAAGTTCGGAAACTTTCTAGAGAAGGAGTTTCTCTCGAAAGAAGTGAGTGGGAGGAAAGTAGAACTTGATGAGGTAACTGTACCTGCTCCCTTATTGGAAAGTAGTGCATCACAGAAAACTGTTTCCGTGACACCTACACCAGTGAGTGAGGAAGCTAATGATGATGATCATGAAATTTTAGAACAAGATACTACTGAACCTCGTAGATCAACCAGAGTAAGATCCGTGCCAGAGTGGTATGGTAATCCTGTTCTACAAGTCATGCTACTAGATCATGATGAACCTACGAACTATGAAGAAGCGATGGTGAGCCCAGATTCTGCAAAATGGCTTGAAGTCATGAAATCTGAGATGGGATCCATGTATGAGAACAAAGTGTGGACTTTGGTTGACTTGCCCAATGATCGGCAAGCAATTGAGAATAAATGGATCTTCAAGAAGAAGACTGACGCTGACGGTAATATTACTGTCTACAAAGCTCGACTTGTCGCAAAAGGTTTTTGGCAAGTTCAAGGGATTGACTACGATGAGACCTTCTCACCCGTAGCGATGCTTAAGTCTGTCCGAATCATGTTAGCAATTGCCGCTTTTTATGATTATGAAATTTGGCAGATGGATGTCAAAACTGCATTCCTGAATGGATTTCTGGAAGAAGAGTTGTATATGATGCAACCAGAAGGTTTTGTCGATCCAAAGGGAGCTAACAAAGTGTGCAAGCTCCAGCGATCCATTTATGGACTGGTGCAAGCCTCTCGGAGTTGGAATAAATGTTTTGATAGTGTGATCAAAGCATTTGGTTTTTTACAGACTTTTGGAGAAGCCTGTATTTACAAGAAAGTGAGTGGGAGCTCTGTAGCATTTCTGATATTATATGTGGATGACATATTACTAATTGGAAATGATGTAGAATTTCTGGATAGCATAAAGGGATACTTGAATAAGAGTTTTTCAATGAAAGACCTCGGTGAAGCTGCTTACATATTAGGTATTAAAATCTACAGAGATAGATCAAGACGCTTAATTGGACTTTCACAAACCACATACCTTGACAAAGTTTTGAAGAAGTTCAAAATGGATCAAGCAAAGAAAGGGTTCTTGCCTGTGTTACAAGGTGTAAAGTTGAGTAAGACTCAATGCCCGACCACTGCAGAAGATAGAGAGAATATGAAAGATGTTCCCTATGCTTCAGCCATAGGCTCTATCATGTATGCAATGCTGTGTACCAGACCTGATGTGTGCCTTACTATAAGTCTAGCAGGGAGGTACCAAAGTAATCCAGGAGTGGATCACTGGACAGCGGTCAAGAACATCCTGAAATACCTGAAAAGGACTAAGGATATGTTTCTCATATATGGAGGTGACAAAGAGCTCATCGTAAAAGGTTACGTTGATGCAAGCTTTGACACTGATCCGGACGATTCTAAATCGCAAACCGGATACGTGTTTACATTAAACGGTGGAGCTGTCAGTTGGTGCAGTTCTAAACAAAGCGTTGTAGCGGGATCTACATGTGAAGCGGAGTACATAGCTGCTTCAGAAGCAGCAAATGAAGGAGTCTGGATGAAGGAGTTCATATCCGATCTAGGTGTCATACCTAATGCATCGGGTCCAATGAAAATCTTTTGTGACAATACTGGTGCAATTGCCTTGGCAAAGCAATCCAGATTTCACAAGAGAACCAAGCACATCAAGAGACGCTTCAATTCCATCCGGGATCTAGTCCAGGTGGGAGACATAGAGATTTGCAAGATACATACGGATCTGAATGTTGCAGACCCGTTGACTAAGCCTCTTCCACGAGCAAAACATGATCAGCACCAAGGCTCCATGGGTGTTAGAATCATTACTGTGTAATCTAGATTATTGACTCTAGTGCAAGTGGGAGACTGAAGGAAATATGCCCTAGAGGCAATAATAAAGTTATTATTTATTTCCTTATATCATGATAAATGTTTATTATTCATGCTAGAATTGTATTAACCGGAAACATAATACATGTGTGAATACATAGACAAACAAAGTGTCACTAGTATGCCTCTACTTGACTAGCTCGTTAATCAAAGATGGTTATGTTTCCTAACCATGAACAATGAGTTGTTATTTGATTAACGGGATCACACCATTAAGTGAATGATCTGATTGACATGACCCATTCCATTAGCTTAGCACCCGATCGTTTAGTATGTTGCTATTGCTTTCTTCATGACTTATACATGTTCCTATGACTATGAGATTATGCAACTCCCGTTTGCCGGAGGAACACTTTGTGTGCTACCAAACGTCACAACGTAACTGGGTGATTATAAAGGATCTTTACAGGTGTCTCCAAAGGTACATGTTGGGTTGGCGTATTTCGAGATTAGGATTTGTCACTCCGATTGTCGGAGAGGTATCTCTGGGCCCTCTTGGTAATGCACATCACTTAAGCCTTGCAAGCATTGCAACTAATGAGTTAGTTGCGGGATGAATGATGTATTACAGAACGAGTAAAGAGACTTGCCGGTAACGAGATTGAACTAGGTATTGGAATACCGACGATTGAATCTCGGGCAAGTAACATACCGATGACAAAGGGAACAACGTATGTTGTTATGCGGTCTGACCGATAAAGATCTTCGTAGAATATGTAGGAGCCAATATGGGCATCCAGGTCCCGCTATTGGTTATTGACCGGAGACATGTCTCGGTCATGTCTACATTGTTCTCGAACCCGTAGGGTCCGCACGCTTAAGGTTACGACGATAGTTTTATTATGAGTTTATGCATTTTGATGTACCGATGGTAGTTCGGAATCCCGGATGTGATCACGGACATGACGAGGAGTCTCGAAATGGTCGAGACATAAAGATTGATATATTGGAAGCCTATGTTTGGATATCGGAAGTGTTCCGGGTGAAATCGGGATTTTACCGGAGTACTGGGAGGTTACTGGAACCCCCCGGGAGCTATATGGGCCATAGTGGGCCTTAGTGGAAAAGAGAAGGGGCTGCCCAAAGTGGGCCGCGCGCCCCTCCCCTCCCTTGGTCCGAATAGGACAAGGAGAGGGGGCCGGCCACCCTCTCTCTCTTTCCCCCCTCCGCGAATCCTATTCCAACTAGGATTGGGGGGGGGATCCTACTCCCAGAGGGAGTAGGACTCCTCCTGGCGCGCCTCTCTTAGGCCGGCCGCACCCCCCCTTGATCCTTTATATACTGAGGCAGGGGAACCCCAGAGAGACAAGTTGATCCACGTGATCTTATTCTTAGCCGTGTGCGGCGCCCCCAGCCACCATAGTCCTCGATAATATTGTAGCGGTGCTTAGGCGAAGACCTGCGACAGTAGTTCATCAAGATCGTCACCACGCCGTCGTGCTGACGGAACTCTTCCCCGACACTTTGCTGGATCGGAGTCCGGGGATCGTCATCGAGCTGAACGTGTGCTAAAACTCGGAGGTGTCGTAGTTTCGGTGCTTGATCGGTCGGGCCGTGAAGACGTACGACTACATCAACCAAACGCTTCCGTTGTCGATCTACAAGGGTACGTAGATCACACTCTCCCCTCGTTGCTATGCATCACCATGATCTTGCGTGTGCGTAGGAAAATTTTGAAATTACTACGTTCCCCATCAGCGCCGACACCTTTGTCGGTGTTCCAGCAGACGCAGGAAGAACCTGGAGCAGTATCAGCTGGCGGAGGGCCAGATCTACGGCAAGCGGCCATGGCCGCGGCGAACCCCAACTTCGTCACAGAGCAGCTTGCCATATACGATGCCATTCGTACTCAAGCCACCGCTCGCTAGGAAGCTATTGACGCAGAGGCGCAGTTGTAGGCGATCGCGGAGGAGAACAACGCCAGCTGCGCCTCCTACACGCTGTCGACGAACCATCATGCGGCCTGGTGGGACGACGACAGTGTCGGCCCCAATAATTTCCATTGTGGACCTCACATCCACCAGCGACAGACATGTCGTGAACTCCTCCGAGGACGAGTAGGCCATGGGAGGCGGCAAAGCCTTGTGTCTCATGTGGGCCGGTCCATCTTCCATGATCTACTCTTCCTTGTCGGAGACCGCACCTTCACTTCATCGGTCTTATCGTCGGTACTCATGGACATGATGGATGGAGGACGACACGGGCTTGGACGCCGAGGGCGCTACCGTAGGATAGGTTTAGGGGTTGGTCTTTTTTTGCATGTTCAAAATGTAATGAAAATCTATCGTGTCTGTATGAAATCTGTCATTTTATATGAAATCCGGCCTTATTTGCATGAATTTCATTCGGTTTGTTGAAAAAGAGTTTGAAATATATGCGGCTACGGTTGGATGGCGGCCTTCCGCATCCGTCTCCACGAATTGGTTTCTCCGTGTCCACAAACGAATGCGGAAGGAATTTTACGGGCTGTCACTGAAGATGTCCTTAAGAGAGACGTGTCAAATGTTGTTGGACACCGCCTCACACCTTCTCCTCCTTCCAGCATTGAGCGGCTACATCCCGGCGTCAAGGCATATCCAATGTCGGTCGCAAAACAGACTTAATAATTGTCCATGGATGTGTTCAGACACGTCCATGGACACAGAGTCGGCCATCCAGCCACGTGTCCAGAACTTTCATCCTAGGTTCGGTCCCATCCGAATACATTTTGATGAGCAAATGTTGATCGTTAACAACCAAATTACAACTGATGAGCAAATAGGTGCATATGTATGCAATCTTCACAATCAAAGAGAAGGCAGATGTTCATAGATTTAACATGCGCTCGATCACAAAAGTTCCAATCTGTAAAAAAACTCAATTTTGACCTCCTAGACCGGTTGTCGGTGCCTCCTCCCTCCTCACTCTACCGCCGACTCCTCTGCGGCGTCTGCATCCTCCATCTCTATTGTCAAGCGCTTCAACGTTCTTGCTCAGACGACTTGCACGATCTTCGCCGCATCCAGATCCAACTCGCCCATCTTCATGGTTAACTTTTTTGCTTTCCTCCAAAGCGGCCGCGAGCTTAGCCCTCCTCTCTTCAAGCTTGGTATTCTTCTTTTTGAGTTTGATTTTTTCACCGGATATGTTGACATTAGTTCCTTGAGATATGTTGACATGAATTACCAAAATCCACCTTAGGGATCAGATGCACTTTCATGGAGCACCATTGTTGGGAGTTACTCAAGAACAATGAGAAGTGGAAGACGTTTTTCTTAACAAGAGGTAGGGTCTAAAAGGACCAAGTCATGCATTGATAAGCATTAGCCTACATTTTGCAGTAAGACCCCACGAAAATAGAAATGAGGCCCCGAATAGTGCAAAAAAGACTCGGAACAAGGAAATTAAAGTAGATTGTGATCGAGTCCAAAACTGCCTCTCGATGGATCCAGTCTCGTCGGCGCCGAGGATGGTACCACTTGGGCCAACAAGACCTCGATGGCGCCATGCCGTGGACACCATTGTGAAGCAAATCTGCCTCCCTTTTGGCATCATCACCGGGTGGAATGACATTGGTCACCCTTCGACCTAAAGATACGACCACTCATCTGAGGTCAGGCAACAATCAAGAAGGGCACCACTACTTGTCCAAAACCACCACTGTGTGTGTGCTCTCGAACCCAATCCACCTCATCTAGCATCCGTGTGACTGCATCCTCTTTTCCATCATCATGATGGAAGCAACATACGGTAGCTTGCCAAAGGCCCCTTTGCATATCAAGGCAAGACAACCTCATCGGAAGCTCGGATCAAGCAAGAACAATCACCCAAGGCCCGAGCACCATAGCACACTCCTAGAAATCCCCTTGCCATCACCAAGACAACTATAAGAAGGAAATGAGGACGCCAGAGCAACTCGAATTAGGGCAGCCGCACACTTATTGAGGGAGCCATCGTCAGAATTGTTTCCTCTCTTCTATCTCTACCATGGAGCCTAGTAGAAGACGAGGCCGAAGAGCACTAAGAAGTGGAAGACATGGAACAATGAGGCTTCACCAAAGAGACAGTGGTCAAGCACCTCCTCCTCTCCTAGAGTTTGAATGTTGTGATAAAGACGAAAGGAGAAAGCGAAGGGGCGGCTCAGGAAAAATGCAGATGTTGTCGCAATGAGGAAAAGCTTGACCACATCTTTGAGCTCCTCTTGTAAATATTAGTTAGACTAGATAATTGCCCGTGCATTACAACATGACAAAAATATTCTAGTACATTTATTTGTGGTTTATCTACTCATATTAAATGTGATTATGTAAATAAATATTATGCGCATGGTGCGCCCAGCCGCCACCACGCGTCACTTACTTGGCGCACCCGTGTTTTTTTGTTTTTGAATTTTTCTTGATTTTTTTTAGGTTTTCATGAAAATGGTTTATTTATTTATTCTGGTTTTTCTCCCGTGAAGCACACCATATGAAAAGCACATGGGTGCTTCACGATGAAGCATATCTATTCTTCGGCATGAAGTGTAGTTGTGTTTCCCGAAACTAAGAAAACACGGTTGTGCTTCACACATATATGCTTCCCGAAAGGTGAAAAATAAGAAGCACAAGTGTGTTAACTATGCTTCTTGAAAGATGAAAAACTCAAGTGTGTTTCTAAAAAAGTAAAAAAGCACAACTGTGCTACCGTTTTTATTTCGTTTCCTCCCCCTTTTTGTTTCTTTGTTTTTCTTGGTTTTCGCCTATTTTCTTGTTTCTGTTTTTCCAGCTTTGGGGGGGGGGGGGGGGGGTTTGTGAGAAACCCAACATTGAAAATGGTTCATGATTTGGACACACAATTTAAAAGATAAAAACATTTTGAAAAGCAAATCTTTACCCAAAAAGGCTTCCGCCCCGCTTTATATATAAAGCAACATAGCCGAATTGATATATGGTGATGAGGGGATCCTCTTACAAAGCAGATCAAAAGAAAGCGAGAAAAATAGAAGTCACACCCTACCACAAGGCACCCTAGACTACTAACAATGAGGAGGACTAGCCACCAAGGGAAATTGCCGTGTCTCGTTCCGCCGCTCATACTAAGTGGACACCGAAGATGACCCCTGCCCTCCCGCTCTGGATCATGGAGCCCGATCCTGCCTGCAGACTACAAAAGCTGGGAGTGGCGAGAACGAGGACCCGTGTAGAGGATAAGGAAGAAAGTGCGACCACCTATGCCAGAGCCACGAAGACCTACAACTGGGATCCGAAAATGTCCGTCGATGACGGTACGGTGTGTCGGAGATGTGTAGCGACATATGCCAGGGGGTGGCTAATCATGGAGAGGGACAAGACTACGTCGCCGGACTCTAGAAGTGGGAGTGAGTGAGACCACATACGCCTACGAATCTTACCCAGGTTCGGGGATCTCCGTGGAGATAACACCCTTAGTCCTTGTGACGCCCGAGTAATTAAGCTACAGTAACCCTCTGCTAATGATGCCATGTCACCACGGTTACCGTTGTTAATCTCGTGGTGAATCAAGTCCCGTTCGAATTCAAATTTAAAATAAAGTTAAACGATAAAGTTTTCAAACATAAAAGCTAAAATGTGCTAAATGTGACAAATAAATTCTAAGTAATAATGGTGGAGAAACCAACATTTTTAGAAGTATTTGAATACCCTAAAATAATTAAAACAATGACCAAAACAGCCCCATTAATCCATTTTCATTTATGCAAAATTAAAATGAATTCAAATGCTCACCAAACCTTTTTGTGGCAATACTAAATAATGCCTAGTATTTGATCTGTCAAGTTTCTTATTTTACAAAATGCATTGGTGGCTCTACTTAATGCAAAGTAGTGTAGAAAAACTAAACAAAGAAATAAAAAATAAAATAGAAGAAAAGTTAAAGCCTAACACTGTTCACCTAAAAGCCTAGTACTACAGAAGGCCCAGCCCACCAGTGGGCTTTTCTCCTACCACTTGAACAGAACAGGGAGGCCATGGCGCTGGCAATGCTCGCACGTCGTCCACGCCGTGGATGTCGCGCTGTCGGCCATCCCGCGGCTCCCTGGGTGGATAAGGCCGCACTTCGACACCCCCGACGGAACCCTAGCTCTAGTTCTTCCCCACTCTTCCCTCTCGCGTTGTTTCCCTCGATCCCGAGCGCACCCGCAACACCGTCGCCGTGGCCATCGTCGATCCTGCATCCACCGAACTCCTCAGCGCCTAGGAGCGGTATCCTACTGCTTCTTCTACGACGCCTACTTCGCCTACGAGGAGCTGAGCTACCGAATACGCCCGAGTGTAGGCAAATCGGCCATCTACTTCCTCTACTATCGCTGCCCCTCATCGCTAAATCCGCACCACCCCTGCGCTCCTAAGCTAACACAGAGCCATCGCGCGCTCCTACGTAAGTGTTCGATCCTTTCCTCTCTGGCCATGCCTTCATCTTGTGCCTGTAGATAGCATAGCAGCTCACCGCGCCATGGCTGGAGCTTCGGGTCCACGTGCTCACGACCGCATCCCCTTGACTGCTTGTAGCCCCGCGCTCGTTGGTCCCTGTGCATGCCTTGCCTCTCCCTAGGCCGTGCCTCGAGCAGCCCGCCGAGCGCTCGCGCGCCCGCCTATACTGCTGCTGTGCTGCTACTTCCCGCGCCGTGCTACGCTGCTGCTTCTACTACTACTGCCGCCACCACCATCTGCAGCAGTCCGGTGCCCGTCTGCTGCTCCCGCCTTGCGCCGCCCGCGTCCACCCCCCCGCTAAGCAGGGCCGGCCCTGGGGGGGTGGCAGGGGGCGGCCGCCCAGGGCCTCCGAAATCTAGGGCCCCCCTCCAGGGTTCGCAAGGAGCCCATGGCCCAGATCATAAGGAGGCATCGACCTAGACGCACACGCACGGAGAAATCCCTGTTTTCCTTCTTCCCATCACGAGTTCGCCGCTTCATGATGATCCTATTCCCGCGAGGACTCCAATCGCGATTCTCGACGCCAATGTAGATCGCTCTCCGTCATGCGGCCGGCTGGTCTTCCTCCAGGTCCCCGGTCCCATTGTGTTATCCTCCGTTCGTGAGATGCCTCTCATGTGCAAGACGAAGCCACCCCACTTATAAGGTCATCCCTAACCTCCTCTTTCTAGTTGGTCATGTTCATACAGTGCAGCAGCAGTCAGATCTTAGAAGGTCTCGCATATGATGCAGTACAAAATTTTAATTTTGTGTGCCCGTTGCTCTATTTCTTACTTCAATCTGGACTTTGTCGACACAACACCAATCGCCTTATCTATTGAAAAAGTTGCCCGCTATGTGTTTGATTGTCGTTCTTTGCATTCTCTCTCCAAATCATATGATTGCAAATTTAACTTAAAAATTGTCGTTCTATACACACATAACTTCAATCCAAACATGGTTATATAATAAAGCCACTCAGACTCCCGTAGCCGTCGGGTAGGTAAATGATCTTTTATTGTTGCAAATGGAGCTTTCAAACTTTAAACCTTTCATCTTGATGTTTACCCTCTATCAGGTATTCGATTTGTATAATTAAGTAAAGGAATACACTATTTACAATTCTCGTTTTATTTTGAAATAATAGACAATAATAAGTTAGGTAAAGGAATGAATCTAAAATGAAATGAGATTATTAGTATGATCTTTATAGTAGGGGCCTCGGGTTGCAATTTCGCCGTGGGCCCCTGAAATATCAGGACCGGCCTTGCCGCTAAGCCTCCCCGCTCGCGCTTGCCGCCCTGCCTCGCCCGCACCTGAGACGCTCGTCGCCGCCCGCGCCCCGGCTCCCTCTGCCTGCTGCTCGCCGCCCCGCCTCCATCGCCGAGCCGCCGCAGCCGCCCCTCCTTCGCCTCCGTGCCCCGTTGCGCCCTCCGCCGCTCGGCCTCTGCCCCGTGGTGCCGCCCCACGCCGCCCGGGTCCAGCACCCACGCACGACGACCGCGCCCGTGGTCACCTCGCGCGCCCCGCGCGCCCCGCCCCCGCGTCGTCTACCCCCGGCCGCCGCCCTCTGCGCTTGCCGTCGGCCGCCGCACCTCAGCACCTGCCTCCGGCCCGCGCCCGCCCGGCCTCTGGCCACCGGCGCCCATGCCCGCGCGCGAGGCCCCTCCCAGTGCCACTAACAGCGGGCCCCATGGCCCCAGTTGACCAGTCAACTGGTCTGGTTGACCGGCTGACTGGGAAGTTGACCCAGGTCAACAGGGGCCCATTGGTCATCCTCTGGTGCACCTATGTGTGCACTGCATCGGGTGCACCTAGTATTTAGTTGTTTTTTAATAAAATCCAATAAGTCCAGAAAATTAAAAAATCTTTTAAAAACTTTGGAAAATCTTATAAAATAACCAGTAACTCATATGAAAATGTTTTGTACATGAAAGTTGCTCAGAACGACGAGATGAATCCGAATATGCAATCCGTTCGTCCGCCACACATCCCTAGCATAGCGAACGTGCAACACCCCCCTCTGGTTCGTCTGTCCGAAAACGTCAAACACCGAGAATACTTTCCCGGATGTTTCCCTCCTTCGCCAGTAGCACCTACTACTACGTTAGGTCACCTCTAGCACCGCGTAATGCCATGTTACACTTTGTGATGCTTTGATTGCTCTGTTATTGATTGTGTTCCCCCTTCGTTACTTCCTTTCGATAGACCCCGAGACTGCCGGCGACCCCAGTTCGACTACAGTGTTGACGACCCCTCCTTCTTGCCAGAGCAACCAGGCAAGCCCCCCTGATCACCAGATATCGCCTATTCCTTCTCTCTACTGCTTGCATTAGAGTAGCGTAGCATGTCACTGTTTTCGGTTAATCCTATTCTGATGCATAACCTGTCCTTGCTACTAGTGTTGTTACCTTTACCTGCAATCCTAAATGCTTAGTATAGGATGCTAGTATTTCATCAGTGGTCCTACATTCTTGTCCGTGTGCCATGTTATACTACGGGGCCATGATCACTCGGGAGGTGATCACGGGTATATAATTACATACATATTATATGATACATGTGGTGACTAAAGTCGGGTCGGCTCGTAGAGTACCCGCAAGTGATTCTGATGTGGGGGCTGAAAGGACAGGTGGTTCCATCCTGGTAGTGGTGGGCCTGGGTTCCCGACGGCCCCCGACTGTTACTTTGTGGCGGAGCGACAGGGCAGGTTGAGACCACCTAGGTGAGAGGTGGGCCTGGCCCCTAGTCGGCGCATGCAGTTACTTCAAAATAACACGCTTAACGAGATCTTGGTATTTGATCTGAGTCTGGCCACTGGCCTATACACACTAACCAACTACGCGGGAACAGTTATGGGCACTCGACGTCGTGGTATCGGCCAAAGCCTTCTTGATGTCAGCGACTAAACGGCGCGCGTCGGGTTGGACCACGGGACGCAACTTCCTTTGTAATGGAGGTTGCTAGGTCTGCTCATCGGCCGTGTTCGCAACGTGCAGGTGTGCAACGGTCGATGGGCCCAGACCCCTGCGCGCTTAGGATTTAGACCAGCGTGCTAACCTCTCTGTTGTGCCTAGGTAGGGCTGCAACGTGTTGATCTTCCGTCGGGTATGACCCAGGAAAGTTTGTTCGGCCAGAGGGATCGAGCGTGTTGGGTAATGTGGTGCACCCTGCAGGGAAGTTTATCTATTCGAATAGTCGTGTCCCTCGGTAAAAGGACGACCCAGAGTTGTACCTCGACCTTATGACAACTAGAACCGGATACTTAATAAAACACACCCTTCCAAGTGCCAGATACAACCCGGTGATCGCTCTCTCACAAGGTAACGAGGGGAGGATCGCCGGGTAGGTTTATGCTATACGATGATACTTGGTGAACTTGTCATCTGCTCTCTTCTCTATGCTTCAAGATGGAGGCTACCAGAAGCGTAGTCTTTGATAGGACTAGCTATCCCCCTCTTATTCTAGCATTCTGCAATTCGGTCCACATATACTACCCATTTCATTGATACCAATGCATATGTGGTGTAGATCCTTGCTTGCGAGTATTTTGGATGAGTACTCACTGGTGCGCGTCGGTCCTAAACAAACGGTTTTAACCCCTTTCCGCGACGGCATTTGGAACCGTCGCCAAGTGAATGTGGGTGATAGGGGGGTCCTTCCCACACGACCTAGAAACCGTCGGGGATATGCTCTCCTGGCACGCACGCTCGGCAAAATGAGAACGTGTGTGACCGGCGAGCGCTCAAATGCGGAAATACGTACAGTAGAGCTAAAAAAATACAACTATACGGTGAAATTGTTTCCGGTCGCAAGTACATCCCACACAGTCAGTCTCCGCTAAACGTTTTCGTTCGTATGTACATCCCACACAGTCGCTTCAAGGAAAACGTTTCTGTTCACAGGTACATCACACACAATTTTCCCGTTAAATCATTTGCATTATTGAATGTATCACACATGGTCCGTAGAAGAAACTGTGTGGCAAAGGCTGTCCATCACACACAGTTTTTATGTGGTAAACATTTGCGCAAGGTGGCCTAACACAAACAGTTTTCAAGAGAAAGTCGTGTATGATTGTTCATTGATCCAACACGGTTTATTCCTAGAAACTGTGTGCGTTGCCTAAGGTCATCGCCCACGATATTTTTTCAACAACCGTTTGGAATAGCAAAATCCAATTAGCAGGCTAATTCGCCATTAGCAGGCTAATTATCCAATTATTCATACATTTATTAATCTAATTGACATTTAATATTAAGCACACAATATATTTCATTTCCATATTAAGGAAGCAGAATTTCATAATTGAAATACATCAGAGGACAACATGATATAGCTTCAGCACCCAGCTACCCCATTACACAACTGCACCAGCAGCAAGTTCCACATGCAACATGTAGAACCTTTCAAAATTAGCATCATTGATGGTATATAGACAGATGCATCTTATCTGGAAAACTGCTGAAGCGGAAGGCGGATAGTGAGTCTTCATTCATGTTGAAGGTCTTTGCAACTTTAGGCCAGTGCCCGTGAATGATTGACCGTCTGTCCTTCGTCCTCTTCAGGAACACTTCAATATTGACCCGTGGGTGTTGTATGAATACCTTCCTCGCCTCCTGACCATAGAGGTGGTTTGAGAGGTAATCATCAGTGAACTGCTTTGGGAAGGCTTGAAAACAAGAATGTGCATAAATATCTTCTCTATATTGGAAATGGGGCAAAGGAATAAAAAAGGTAAGGTATAATAGTTAATACCATCTTGTAGTGAACTGATGTCTTCTTCATCGTGCAGACAAATATCTTGTTGTTTTTTTGTCGCTAATTTCTTTATCCTAACAATCATTCTAAGTTTCTTGATTTGATTGATATTCATGGACAACTCATTTCCCCATATGCAAAAAAGGGTCGAACAGTGGGTCAAAACCTCTGACAGCAGGACCTACATGTGCAAGACCAAATTGTTAAAAACCAAAATATTAGAATGGTTCCTACATTTGCACAATAATGTGCTATTAGAGAACGGACCATGCACCTGCTAACCTCTATTGTAAACCTTAGTGCTTCCCATTGTTTCCCTGCAACACATATAAGGTAGTTAGTCATTGGGTTAAGTAAGGGTTCACATGCTATCAGTAAAATATGTTGATGAAAAATAAGCACATTGTAGATTCATCAGATTAGTTCAAGCCACACGGAAAACCCATATACCCAAACCAAGCATGATTAAGAACTAGGAAATATAGCACTTGCATATGTTTCTCATGTATTAAGTGCAGCCAAATTCGATTTATTCCTCACATGCACAACAATACAAAATTCTACCCACGACAATTGGACATCGCATTGCAGAATTGAACCAAGCAGTTAACTAACACAACAAATGAACCAAACATTAACTGAGCACCACATTGCATAATATAACATACTCCTAATAGAAGATCAGACAGTTAATCAAATAGTTAACTACAGCCAATTGTAGCAATTCTATTTGTTTCTCATGTATTTACTACAGCCAAATTCAATTTATTCCTCACATGGTATACAATAACAGAATGCACCCACAACTATTGAACATCATATTGCAGAATTGAACCAAACAGTTAACTAAACACCACTACACAAATGAACCAGACGTTAACTGAGCACCACATTGCACAATGTATAAACAAAGCAAGCATGCTTGACAACTTGGAAATATAGCAATTGTATTCGTTTCTCATGTATTTTGTAAAGATAAATTTAATTTATTTCTCACATGGAAGACAATACAAAATTGCAGCCTGAAGAATTGAACATCACATTTGTAGAATTGAACCAAATAGTTAACTGAAGACGACAACTAATTAACAAAATAGTTAATAAGTGAGCACCACATTGCGCGACATATAGAACATATACACTAGAGCAACACATTGCATGGTAAAATTAGATAGCACAATTCACTAGAATTTGTGAAGGAAAGGCAGGAGCAGCACGCGCAACGGGTAAACCGAGCATGCTTAACCGGCTTAGCTAGGAAACGGCAAGGTGCTCCTCCAAGATCTGGGGGCCGGCACGAATGGCAGCCATCGCGTCCTCATTCGCGCGTGCGGCCGCGATTTTGCTTCTCCGCTGTCAAATGCTCCTTGAGATCCTGGCTATACTGCATGCACCATGGCTTAGGGCGGTGCTTATTTGGTGGAGGGGTCAGTGATTTGGGTGGAAGGTGTCGCTCTCGCGCCGGCGGTCGGGGCATGTGGGATGTGGAAGGAGGAGGAGGATGGGGGTCGGGTGTGGATTACCTGCCTGGATAGACGAGGCCGAGCAGCGTGAAGGAGGGTCACCGACGAGGAGGCGACGCTGCAAGCAAGGAGTGAAGGTTTCAACTTGGAAAAGAAAGGCGGAAAGAGGGGAAATGTGGCTTTTGGTAAGCGCGAGGGGGCGGGGAGGTAGATATTTCTATGGAAGCCGAAAATTTGGAATCGCTTTAGCCAAAAAACTGGCACACAAAGTGTCATCAGACACGGTCCCTTATTCAGAACTGTGTACGACATGTGGACATCACAAACGATTTGGATAGCTTCACCCGTGTGTGATGAGTTTGAACGTTAAAAGTTTTGGTTCGAATTTCCATGGTTACAGTGGTCATCCACGTCATTGCATAATATGGATACACAAAGGAGACTACAACACACCTACACTTCTTAATCGAGCAAGTTCAGCAATTAAACAGAGCTGGCTGACCTAAACATTACTCTAACAAATTAAGGACTGGCGCTCTTAATTAAACAAAACAAAGAGTACTACTATGGCTGGTGCTTGTCGATCTCCGCTGCTGCCTCCATGTCCAGCTCCCCCGACAGTCTCCTGGGGAAGGGGCTCCATGGCATCCATCACACCATACTCGGCAAGCATCTCGTCATCCGCGTCTGCCATCTCTTTGGAAAAGGCCGCCACGAGCTGGGCATGGGCGGACGCGATCTGGGCTAGGACGGGCTCCGTCGTTGCAAGGTATGCGGCGGAGGAATGGATGGCTGCTCAAACGCTCTCGGCGATTGCCAGCTCTTCGGCCGTGGGTTGCCGACTGTTGTCGGAGAAGCTTCGTTCGATTTGTCCAGTGACCGCCAGGAGCTAGGCATGGGCGGCCTCGACATGATCGTGGGCGGCCTCCATTAGGGCTAAGGCCGCCACTGCGGAACGGATAGCTGCTGTGCCGCTCTCGCTAGTTGCTATCCCCGAGGCAGATGTTGCTACCGCCACCTGAGAAGCAACAGCGGCCGTTTGGGCTGCCTTTGCCGCCCGGTCGCAGATTGCGGCCGCGCTCATGCATCTTGTTAGCACGCGGATGACGGCTGTGGCCGGGCTCTCGCCGGAGTGGGCTACCGAAGTTGCCCTCATGACGCGGGTCCACGTGCCCATCTTTCACCGGCGACGATTGAACAGTGAAATGATATTTGGGAAGCGAGCTAGTGTGCTTGAGACGCCGGCTGTGGACTGTAGCCGACGCACCTTCTTGTGTAATCCATAGGCGTACTATACACTGAGGGTGCTCCAGGATATTTTGTGCTGCATCTCACACGGTTGCTGATAATAAAGTGTGTGCGATCTACTGGATTTTTCATCTTGATTTGAATTACATAATGGGGTCACAGCGGCAATGGACGGTGTTTGAATTACTAGACCTTTTATCTGGAGTGAACATGCAACTATATGTGTGTCGTAAAAGAATTGGAATTATTCAGGGTTCATTTGAACATTTTATACATTAAATTGGTTTTCTAGCCATTTCAGGTGCATAATTCAAATTTGAACTACATCCACATCCTCCAGTGCATATAAATTGGTTGAAAATCAAATCTGTGCCCTTGGGTGCATGCTTAGGTCCCATGCAAGAAATGGGAATGAATTTCAAACACTAGGGCACCGTTGATTGCCGGAAAAATATTGAGATGCCTGGTTTTTAAATTCTAGTAAATCCAAAACCCGTCTGAAATTCATGAAACTTGGCATGCTTGTAACAGCCCCAAAATTGGGTTATCAATTTTTGTGCCGTTATTCCTTCCTGGCAATCATTCTTCAAAAATTCCTCCTGAGTTTGCTGGACGACTCTGATGATTCTTGTCATTTTCAACCTTTCGAAACCGTGCTCATGTATTTGTGAGTGGGCAAGACCTCATTTGCATCATCTTAACCCTCTCAAACCCTAATTCCAAAATTTTGGAATTTGGATATGCCCTTTGTGCATACAAAGGAGCCATCATTTTCCTTGATCCATTGATCCTCCCAATTGTTCCCAAAAATCCTCCTATCCTTCTGATCCTTGAATGTGCAAAAATATTGCTAAGTCCCATGCAATATTTTTGAATTGTGATTTATTCCTTTTCTTGCCTTTCTGAGGAATAAAAACCAAAGGCATAGCCAGCCATCTCCTAAATTCATGAGAATGGGTGGAGATGATATTTATGTCTAATCCTAGCTCTGGCAAAAATATTGGCCCTATTTAAATAAGGAAAATTGCCTTTTCTTATTTAATGCCAATATTGCATTTATGCCACTTTCTAAAGGAACTACCATTTTTATAGCAGATAAAATTTCCACATAAATTGTGGAGCTTGTCCTTGCTATATAATCACTAGTTCCATCCTTATCTCATGTTCCACAGATCAAAAATTGGGCACATGATCCAATGCAAATTTCCGCCTTCTCTAAAATTTTGCAAAGGAAGTGCTGTTTATTCCTAATTCCAATTGAGCTGCAATTTGGCAGAGTGATTAACGTGGATAAATAACCCATGGATACCAAATATGAGCTCAATCCATTCACCCTAGCTCCCTGTGTAATGTTTCAAAGTTTCTGACCAGAACACAACTTTGTGAAGGAAGTACCTTCATAGTGTTTCCAAATGGGATGAAACTTTTCCACCCTCTCAAGTATCTCAAATAATTAGCCTCCACCTAAATTCAGTTCATTTTCATTGAACTATGTGAGAACAGGAGCAATTCTTGGTTTCTGTCAAAAAAATTCAGTTTGTGAAGCAAGTGTATTTTATCTTGCTCCATTATGGCTGAAACTTTTTCCAGACCTTCTCCTATCCATATGATCCATCTCCACAAAACTTTGGCTCATTTAAGTTAGCCATTTGCCTTGAGGAATTTTCTCAAGTTTCTAGACAAAGGGGATGTTTGTGAAACAAGTACCATTTTGGCAAGTCCATTTGGTATGAAAGTTTCACAGCATCATGGTATGTCCAAATAATCAGGCTTTGCCAAGTTTTAGCTCAATCCATCACTCCTAGTGAGTGCTTCTTCATGATTTAGTTTCTAGGTCAGATTTAGCAGTTGTACAGAAACTATGTTAAACACTTGCCCAAGTGACCTCATAATTCCTAGGACCGTAGTCCTTTCTACCCTAAGCCTCCCAGACAACAAATTTACCTTTTACCTTCTCTGGTTTACTCTCTAGGGTGTGGCCAAGTTTGCAACAGTAAACTTGTGGAGCTTGGTTTACTCATCTCAATTTGTCTCTGCCCGTTTCTTTACCGTAGTAACACTCTATCTTCGACGAACTACGCGGTAGACATGAGCTGGCATCAGTAAAAACTCCAGAGCGCGCCTTGTCCGTGGTGACCACGAGTGTAACCAGCCCAAAACGGTGGTCTAGCCACTGCTCTCGTCCGCAGCGCTGCTCCGACCAGCTCTGGCCTCGCCATTAATGTCCTACAGCTCCCCCTCGACGTCGTCTTCCCCCTGGACCTCTTGCCCCCTCTGTTTTCTTCTCCGACGAGCCGTGCCAACGACCGAACAGTGAGCTCCCGTGTGCACCGTCGCCTCCCTCCTCTGTCTTCTTCCTCCCTGAGCCTCCTTGGCGTTGCGTTGCTCCATGAGCCTCTGCAGCTCGGCTGCTTCCTCCTCGTTGCCTTCCCACCGCTTCCCGTGAGCCTTGGCCATGCCTGCTGACACTTCGCCCCTCACCGGCGCACGAACACGTCGCGTGGCGTGTGCCACATCCTCCCCTCCTTCCCGAGCTCTCCCTGCGGCTATAAGTAGCCCTCCTGAGCCCCTCGCAGTCCACAACCCTCCCCAACTACTCGCAGCTCTCCCCCTCGCCACGGAGCTCCCCATCCCCTCCAATGGCCGAAGGACGCTGCCCAAATTCCCCTCGGCCAGTCCATGCTTGAAGCCCTCCCCTCCCTTTCTTCCTAGTGCGAGACATACCCAAGATCTCACGAAGCTGCTGCCATCGACCGTTTTGTCGGGAAGCTCTACTGGCGCCACCTCTTCCATGTCGAGCGCCGGTCGTGTCTTCCGAGCCACGGCACTGGCGCGGCAGGTCGCCCCGAGCCACCCTGCTGTTACCTACGGGCACGACATGGAGTGGCGGAGCTCCCGCGCACATCGCCTGACCCTCTCGTGCCGCCAGTCGTCGGCTTCGACGAGAGCTGCAGCGCTCCTCTGCCTCGGCGTCGCGATGGAGAAGAAGGACCAGGCGAGGGAGAGAGAAGATGTCATGGGCCCCGCCTGTCATTGTCTCCGCGCTGACGTGGCAGGACCGCTGACTGGATTAAGTGGAGACGCCTTCCACAAAATTCGCTTTCCCCTGGAGAAAGCGTATTTTGCCGCGGCCTTGCGCTCGAAGGCGCTTTCCCCACGCGAAAGCGTATTCCTGGAGAGTGCGCTTTCAATCACCAAAAGCGTATTCTTCCTCTTCTTCGGCCTGAAATACGTTTTCCTCTCTGGAAAACGTATTCTCAGAAAAGACATGTTCTGTTTAAACTACCAGGGACCTGTTTGTAGAAGTATTTTTACAGACTAGTCCCTGAGCTTTAAATGCCCGTATCTTTTTACCCGTGACTCCGATTGAGGTGATTCCAGCGCTCATGTTCTCTGTTCGTCGATCACTTTCTGTTGGTATCATTTTCATAATGTTTTCATACAGTGAAAATGACCATTTTTCCCTTGCCTGTAAACAACCCCCTCCGAGAGAGAACTGTTTCCGGCAACTCTTTCCGCGGTCATTTCACACTTTTTCCTGGAGTATTTATCGACCCCCAGGCAAGCCAACCTCTTATCATGAGCCCCGAACTTGCATGTTGACTTTGCTTGCACCTCGTGTGTGTGTAGTTACAGTTGTTCCTTATCGTTTTCGTTTGCAGTTATTCTGTTATGCTTATCATGCATGCTTATGTTTTCATGATATCTTTTGCCATGCTAATTAGAATGTTGTTGTTGATAATGCCATGTCACTACTCTACTTTATTTTCATGACATTGTTATAAAATGCTATGATGATTGTAATGCTTCGTTGATATGCTAGTACTTGGTAATGTCATGTTCCTTATGTTATAGTTGTGCACTTGAGAAGTTTGATATTTTGTCCATGCATTTGTATGCTGCATGCTCATGGTTGCATTCATGTTAAATATGTTCATGATGATGTAGAAGATAATAATATGACTTAATAATAATAAAACTCCTCCGTGATTGATGGGATCGAGTCATAGTGCCACCAAATCGAACTTCTTCAGCGCAGCCACATTTTGCCTTTATGGGAAGGCCCTAATGCGATCTATTGTCGTGCCTCTCACCGGTGCCTCCAAAGAGGGAAGGTTATGGGCGCGCGCTACCCTGGTCAGGTAGGCGGACATAAGCCTTGTGTTCCCGGGTTTGGATTTGAGCTCATGTCCCCGTGTGGGACCGTTTTGTTTGCCATGATGGTGGCTGTTTTGCCATGAGGGTGACCGTTGGTATCTTTGGTAGACACGGGGCCACCCAAGACTTAGCCTAGTGGGGAGTCGGAGTGGCCGGGAGAGTGTCATGGCAGTAGGTCGGTTTTGTCGGAACGCCGTTGGTTCACCCGAATGGGAGGGCAAGGCCATGGGTTTCGTGGTGTGGGTACAATGCGCTACCTCTGCAGAGTGTTTATAAAGCCTATCGATAGCAACACAGTTCGTAGTAGGTCACACTATCGGCTCTTGGTTGAAATGGAGGATAAACCTGAAATAATTAAGTTAATGAATGATTTGTAACAAATAATGTGGTGACTTGGACTATGAGATAGTCGTGAGAAGTCATGGCGATGTTTCGATATGATCACGAGATGAGGTCTCGGTGAGTGTTGAACCAGGTGTGGTTCCGTTTGTGATCCGCGACTAATCACCGTTTGGTTACAAGGTAACCCGTTGAACCGAGTGTGGTTCCGTTTGTGATCCGTGAGTGATCACCGTGCGGTCGCGAGGCAACCCGTTGGTAAGAGAGCCCGAGGGACTCGGTGCACAAGTTTGGTTGCATTGCATGAGTAATATGTTGTTGTTTGCAAAGAACCATGGCAGAACAGGACATAGTTGCATAAAGTTAACATGCTATGTCTGCATTGGATATGACCGGTAGTTTATATTCAACATAGTTTCATGATGCCATGCCATGTTTTGATTGATATGTTAAATTATGCCATGATTGAGATGATATGCTATGTTTTGCTATTGCCATGTTAGAAGCATGTTTTGATATGCCATGTCATTGCCATGTTAGTAGATGCTATTATGTTGTTTAGGCTTAATTGATCTTTATCATGCCATGTTTAGTAATTGATATGAGATAGGTTGTTGCATGCACTTGGTTCTTGATTTGTCTTCTGCTTGTTTGGATGCTATGTATTTGGTTGTCTTGCAAGTGCATTCAATGTACTGACCTGGCGTGTCATGCCAGTTTTTTAGGTCATACCCGAAGTGTTCGCTTGACCCGTCGTACTAGGCCATAACCTTGCCAGTCCTGTGAGTAGTGGAGCCTAGCCAGAGTTGTTATGCTTCCAAACCAAGACTTCCGCCACCTATTTAAATAGATTTCCGCTGCCATTTAAATAGCCTTAGGGCTATGCCAGATAATTGTATTCATCAATGATGTAATCTTCTATACATGTATTTGATGAATATTCTTGTACCTGGAATGTTGTATTATGGACCTGTCGTGCGTCAGGTGTTATCCTGGGCTGACGTGCGAAGGCCCCCTGCTCCATGCGGATCGGGGTGCCACAATGCTATCATGGAGCGGCATCAACATGCCGTGGTAAAAACTTTGTCCCATTTGGGGCAGGTTTGGGTATATGCTTCTCACAAACCGGAGCTTCTCACAACAAGCATGACGGTTTTCGATAGGGAACGTCCCACCTTTGGGGACGAAACGATATCCATTGCCTCTTATTGCTTTCAAATTTTTTCTTGTGTCAACATCGAACAACAGGAGTGTTGTGTGAATTTTTGTGATTTTTTGGGATTCGTTTGGACATTTTTATGCATTAACTGAGTTTTCAATGCATTTATGTGCATAATTAAAATTTGAACTACATGCACATGCTCCAGTGCATATAAATTGGATGAAAAATCAAATCTGTGTCCTTGGGTGCATGTTTAGGTCCCATGCAAGAAATGGGAATGAATCTCAAACACCAGGGCACCGTTGATTGCCGGCAAAACATTGAGATGCCTGGTTTTTAAATTCTAGTAAATACAAAACCCGTATGAAATTCATGAAACTTGGCATGCTATCATGGAGCGGCATCAACAAGCCGTGGTAACAAATTTGTCCCATTTGGGGCAGGTTTGGGTATATGCTTCTCACAAATCGGAGCTTCTCACAACAAGCATGATGGTTTTCGGTAGGGAACACCTTTGGGGACAAAACGATATCCATTGCCTCTTATTGATTTCAATTTTTTTTCTCATGTCAACATAGAACAATAGGATTTTGTGTGAATTTTTGTGATTTTTCGGGGTTCGTTTGGACATTTTTATGCATTAACTGAGTTTTCAATCCATTTATGTGCATAATTCAAATTTGAACCACATGCACATGCTCAAGTGCATATAAATTGGTTGAAAAATCAAATATGTGTCCTTGGGTGCATGCTTAGGTCCCATGCAAGAAATGGGAATGAATTTCGAACACCAGGGCACTATTGATTGCCGGCAAAACAATGAGATGCCTCGGTTTTAAATTCTAGTAAATCCAAAACTCGTCTGAAATTCATGAAACTTGGCATGCTTTCATGGAGCGACATCAACATGCCGTGGTAAAATTTTGGTCCCGTTTGGGGCAGGTTTGGGTATATGCTTCTCACAAACCAGAGCTTCTCACAAACCAGAGCTTCTCACAACAAGCATCATGGTTTCGGTAGGGAACGTCCCACCTTTGGGGACGAAACGATATCCACTGCCTCTTATTGCTTCCAATTTTTTTATCGTGTCAACATAGAACAATAGGAGTGTTGTGTCAATTTTTGGGATTTTTCGGGGTTCGTTTGGACATTTTTATGCATTAACTAAGTTTTCAATGCATTTATGTGCATAATTCAAATTTGAACTACATGCACATGCTCCGGTGCATATAAATTGGTTGAAAAAAATTGTGTCCTTGGGTGCATGCTTTGCAAGAAATGGGAATGAATTTCAAACACTAGGGCACCGTTGATTGCTGAAAAAACATTGAGATGCCTGGTTTTTAAATTCTAGTAAATCCAAAACCCGTCTGAAATTCATGAAACTTGGCATGCTATCATGGAGAGGCATCAACATGCTGTGGTAAAAAGTTTGTCCCATTTGGTGCAGGTTTGGGTATATGCTTCTCACAAACCAGAGCTTCTCACAACAAGCATGATGGTTTTCGGTAGGGAATGTCCCACCTTTGGGGATGAAACAATATCCATTGCATCTTATTGCTTTCAAATTTTTTCTCGTGTCAACATAGAACAACAGGAGTGTTGTGTGAATTTTTGTGATTTTTCGGTGTTCGTTTGGACATTTTTATGCATTAACTGAGTTTTCAATGCATTTATGTGCATAATTCAAATTTGAACTACATGCACATGCTCCGGTGCATATAAATTGGTTGAAAAATCAAATCTGGGTCCTTGGGTGCATGCTTAGGTCCCATGCAAGAAATGGGAATGAATTTCAAACACCAGGGCACCATTGATTTTCGGCAAAACATTGAGATGCCTGGTTTTTAAATTCTAGTAAATCCAAAACTCGTCTAAAATTCATGAAACTTGGCATGCTATCATGGGATGGCACCCGACATTCTGTGGTATTTTTCATGTCCATTTTGAGAGAAGGCGCACTCGAATAATGACAACCAACAAAGGCATTTTGAAAAAATAGCTGCCACTTTAATATCTCAAACGTTTGTATAATTCAAACCCTGTGCGTTCTGTTAACCATTCACGTGACGCCACGTGTCTTGGTTTTAATGGCTGTAGGAGGTGCCATGCGGATAGCTGCTTGACCTTGACTGAACGGGAGGCGTGCGAGCGCCGTCCGGTGCGCAGGCTAACCAAGAGGCGTGCAAGCTGTCCTCGAATGCGCAGGCTCACCGGGAAGCGTGCGAGCTGTACGCTGCATAGGCTCACTGGGAAGCGAGCCCTTTGACTTCCATGGCCGCTCGCCTTGCTCGCATCCTCTCCATTAATGGAGCCCAAGCCGCAGTTTAATTCGTTTTTTAAATATAAAACAATCATCGCAAACATTTTAGTTAGGACACCCGCATGCAAACTGACAGCTTCCCCAGGAAGCCAAATGAAAATGGGCTGAGCAGGATTTCTACTGCTCTTGATCGGAAACGTTTTAGATAGAACACCCGTATGCAAAGTGAGAGCAGCGCGGGATTTGTGCATCCCTTCAACGCAAACAGTTGTTCTGGATGACCCGTGTGCAACCACGTACAAACAATTTGGTAAGATTTGTCAATCCTTGTTACACTGCGATTTGTCAAAATATGAAGCTAAAAATCACTAGCAGTATCTAATTTTTGCAACTAAAATTCAGTAATTAAGCACAGATTTCATTTGTATATTAAGCAGTCGTTCTTAATTTATGCAAACAGTTTAACTCGACAGCTGAACCGACCAAACTTTTCCCCAATTATTGCCAACCACGTACTGAAATAGCTAGTTCAACTATATATACTAGCTAATTTTAAGTACGTTGTACAGTTCCACCAAATCTATAGTCAAATGAACTGAACAAAATAGCCCCTAAATACTACTACTACTGCAGAGGGGCTTTGTACTACTTCCGGCTGCCTCTCCTCTGCCGAGCACGCTCAGTAAGAGGCGGCGGAGGAGGAGCCTACCGACGAGCTGGGCAACCGCAATACGGCGCGTGCCGCTGTTGCAGCTTCAGCGACGCTCACGTCAAACACCCTCTGCCACTCCAGACAACCCCTCTCGAAGCAGTGGTTCTCCTTGTAGATCTTCTGATTCCTCGCCTCTGAGGTGGCGTGTGCCATGGCCACGGTAGCGGTAAGGATCTTTGCATGCTCAACGAGGCGCTCCTCCTCCTCCCGCAGGAATTCGGTGTAGCGCGCAAAGTCGCTGACGCATGTGTGGGCATCCACCTCCGCCTCCCGCCTTCGGGCGGCGGTGGGGGAGAGGGTGATGACCTCGGCGGTTGACGGTGGGCTGGCGGCCACGGCGGCCGACGACGGGGTGGCGGCCACGACCACCACCTCCCGCCTTCGGGCCACGGTGGCGGAGCGGGTGATGGCCACAATGGCCGGCAGTGGGGTGGAGGCCACGACGGGCACCTCCCGCCTTCGGGCCGCGGCGGCAGAGCGCGCGATGGCCCTGGCTTTCAACGGTGTTGTGGCAGCAACGGCGGTCGGCAGCAGCTACCGACGAGCACCGGCGGCGGAGCGTGTGGTTGGTGTTCCGCGCACACCCAACAGGGACGCCACGCGCACTACACTACGCTGGGGACTGCGTCGTCGCCGCCGTGTAGCCTCCCAGCTGGAGTTGTCCTCTAATGACGACGGAGTGGCTGAGCGACGATGACGGACCGGTGCCATTGGCGATTGTGGGAGAAGCAGACGAGATAAGCTACAGGAAGGGAGGGGAAAATGCGACGCAGGACTCGCCGGCTGTGAGGGTTTTGATAGCAGGCTGGTAAGCATTGGGATTTTGGGGGATTTCACTGAGTTGGGCGGGAAGCTTGCGCGGGAACGGGCTCACCGATGATTCATTGTCGCCACCGTTTGGCCAAAATAACACCCCTGCGCGCTGCGCAAGCTTGCGATGTAAGCCGTCTACGGCAGCGGGGTGACAGGACGCGCGACAGGAGGATGAAATGCCATGTACACATACGGTTAATAAAAAATGTTTGCGATTTAATTACCTACTATACCACCGTCCTGGTTTATAAGTATGATTTAACTAATAAAATACGAATGCATGTCGCCAAAGATTATATAGTTGGATTTGTATTTGAACATAGTTTCCAATTATATAATTTTCAAAACATGCATTAACATTTTGTTGGTTAAATTTGAGGGCAAAGTATGGCACAGAATATAAAGGAGACTATAGACTAGACAGAGGTGGTAGCACACGGCCGCTCTCTATGTAGCGACGCAACTGTCGGCCGGCTTGTAGGCGACCATTTCTTGCCTGTTCAACTGCTCTATGCATGTGGTTGCTTACGATTCAGGCGGTCACGGCGCGCTCTGCTCGCGTCCCACCGCGCACGCTCTACTCTTGCGTCCCTTCGGGTGCTCCGCCCTCATCCCTCCACGCGCGCTACCAGTGTTTGGGGCCGGCGCATGATCACGCACGTTCGTGTGCAAGCGGTTGCGCTGGGCGCGGCGCGACGATGCAGTTACCCGCTGCAAAAATTGCCATGCGGACGCTGCTACCTCTTGAGCACTGTGTTGGTTTTCCCTTGAAGAGGAAAGGGTGGTGCAGTAAAGCAGCATAAGTATTTCCCTCAGTTTTTGAGAACCAAGGTATCAATCCAGTAGGAGACCACGCGCGAGTCACCTCGTACCTACACAAACAAATAAGAACCTCGCAACCAACGCGATAAAGGGGTTGTCAATCCCTTCACGGCCACTTGCAAGAGTGAGATCTGATAGAGATGATAATAATAAGATAAGTATTTTTGGTATTTTTATGATATAGATTGAAAGTAAAGATTGCAAAATAAAATTGATTGGAAACTTGTATGATGGAAAATAGACCCGGGGGCCATAGGTTTCACTACTGGCTTCTCTCAAGATAGCATAAGTATTACGGTGGGTGAACAAATTATTGTCGAGCAATTGATAGAAAAGCGAATAATTATGAGAATATCTAGGCATGATCATGTATATAGGCATCACGTCCGTGACAAGTAGACCGACTCCTGCCTGCATCTACTACTATTACTCCACACATCGACCGCTATCCAGCATGCATCTAGAGTGTTAAGTTCATAAGAACAGAGTAACGCCTTAAGCAAGATGACATATTGTAGAGGGATAAACTCATGCAATATGATACAAATGCCATCTTTTTATCCTTGATGGCAACAATACAATACGTGTCATTTCCCTTTCTGTCACTGGGATCGAGCACCGCAAGATTGAACCCAAAGCTAAGCACTTCTCCCATTGCAAGAAAGATCAATCTAGTAGGCCAAACCAAACTGATAATTCAAAGAGACTTGCAAAGATAAACCAATCATACATAAAAGAATTCAGAGAAGATTCAAATATTGTTCATAGATAATCTGGATCATAAACCCACAATTCATCGGATCTCGACAAACACACCGCAAAAAGAAGAGTTACATCGAATAGATCTCCAAGAGAATCGAGGAGAACTTTGTATTGAGATCCAAATAGAGAGAAGAAGCCATCTAGCTAATAACAATGGACCCGAAGGTCTGAGGTAAACTACTCACACATCATTGGAAGGGCCATGGAGTTGATGTAGAGGCCCTCCGTGATCAATGCCCCCTCCGGCAGAGCTCCGGAAAAGGCCCCAAGATGGGATCTCTTGGGTACAGAAGGTTGCGGCGGTGGAAATAGGGTTTCGTGATGCTCCTGGATGTTTGCGGGGTATGTGAACATATATAGGAGGAAGAAGTAGGTCGGTGGAGCTACGAGGGGCCCACGAGGGGGAGGGTGCGCCCCCTGCCTCGTGGCCGCCTCGTTGATTGCTTGACGTCCACTCCAAGTCCTCTGGATCACGTTTGTTCCAAAAATCACACTCGTGAAGGTTTCATTCCGTTTGGACTCTGTTTGATATTCCTTTTCTACGAAACACTGAAATAGGCAAAAACAACAATTTGGGCTGGGCCTCCGGTTAATAGGTTAGTCCCAAAAATAATATAAAATTATAAAATAAAGCCCATTAACATCCAAAACATATAATATAATAACATGGGGCAATGAAAAATTATAGATACGTTGGAGACGTATCAGCATCCCCAAGCTTAATTCCTGCTCGTCCTCGAGTAGGTAAATGATAAAAACATAATTTTTGATGTGGAATGCTTTCTAGAATATTCTTCAATGTATTTTCTCTATTGTGGCATGAATGTTCAGATCCAAAAGATTCAAGATAAAAGTTTATTGTTGACATAAAAATAGTAATACTCCAAGTATGCTAATCAAGCAATTATGTCTTATCAAAATACCATAGTCAAAGAAAACTTATCCCTACAAAGTCATATAGTTTGGCCATGCTTCATTTTCGTCACACAAAATGCTCTCATCATGCACAACCCCGATGACAAGCCAAGCAATTGTTTCATACTTAGCCTTTTCAAACTCTTTCAACTTTTACGCAATATATGAGCGCGAGCCATGGACATAGCACTATGGGTGGAATAGAATATGATGATTGAGGTTGTGTGAGAAGACAAAAAGGGAGAAAATCTCAAATTGACACAGATAATCAATGGGCTATGGAGATGCCCACCGATTGATGTCAATGCAAGGAGTAGGGATTTCCATGCAACGGATGCACTAGAGCTATAAATATATGAAAGCTCATCGAAGAAACTAAGTGGGTGTGCATCCAACTCGCTTGCTCACGAAGACCTAAGGCATTTGAGGAAGCCCATCATTGGAATATACAAGCCAAGTTCTATAATGAAAAATTCCCACTAGTATATGGAAGTGACAAAATAAGAGACTCTCTATCATGAAGATCATGGTGCTACTTTGAATCACAAGTGTGGAAAAAGGATAGTAACATTGTCCCTTCTCTCTTTTTCTCTCATTTTTTTCTTTTTTTATTTGGGCCTTCTTTTTTTCTTTTGGCCTCTTTTCTTTCTTTCTTTTTTTCGTCTGGGGTCTCATCCTGACTTGTGGGGGAATCATAGTCTCCATCATCCTTTCCTCACATGGTACAATTCTCTAATGATGATCATCACACTTTTATTTTCTTACAACTCAAGAATTACAACTCGATACTTAGAACAAAATATGACTCTATGTGAATGCCTCCGGCGGTGTACCGGGATTGAGATGAATCAAGAGTGACATGTATGAAAAAATTATGAACGGTGGCTTTGCCACAAATACGATGTCAACTACATGATCATGCAAAGCAATATGACAATGATGATGCGTGTCATAATAAATGGAATAGTGGAAAGTTGCATGGAAATATATCTCGGAATGGCTATGGAAATGCCATAATAGGTAGGTATGGTGGCTGTTTGGAGGAAGATATAAGGAGGCTTATGTGTGATAGAGCGTATCGTATCACGGGGTTTGGATGCACCGGCGAAGTGTGCACCAACTCTCAAGGTGAGAAAGAGCAATGCACGGTACCGAAGAGGCTAGCAATGGTGGAAGGGTGAGAGTCCGTACAATCCATGGACTCAACATTAGTCATAAAGAACTCACATACTTGTTGCAAAAATCTACAATTCATCAAAACTAAGCACTACACGCATGCTCCTAGGGGGATAGATTGGTAGAAAAAGACCACCGCTCGTCCCCGACCGCCACTCATAAGGAAAGCAATCAAAGAACACCCCATGCTTCAAATTTGTCACATAACATTCACCATACGTGCATACTATGAGACTTCCAACTTCAACACAAGTATTCATCAATTTCACAATTACTCAACTAGCACACTTCTAATATTACCACCTTTATACCTCAAAACCATCTATCATGCATCCAACTTCTCTTAGCATTTAAAATTTATAACCAAAGTGAATTAACATGCTGTTCTAAAGGACTCTCAAAATGATATAAGTGAAGCATGAGAGATCAATTATTTCTATAAAGTAGAACCACTGCCGTGCTCTAAAAGATATAAGTGGAGCACTAGAGCAAAAACTATATAGCTCAAAAGATATAAGTGAAGCACATAGAGTATTCTAATAAATTCCAATTCATGTGTGTCTCTCCCAAAAGGTGTGTACAGCAAGGATGATTGTGGTAAACTATAAAGTAAAGACTCAAATCATACAAGACGCTCCAAGCAAAACACATATCATGTGGCGAATAAAAATATAGCTCCAAGTAAAGTTACCGATAGACGAAGACGAAAGAGGGGATGCCTTCCGGGGCATCCCCAAGCTTAGGCTTTTTGGTGTCCTTGGATTTTACCTTGGGGTGCCTTGGGCATCCCCAAGCTTAGGCTCTTTCCACTCCTTGTTCCATAATCCATCAAATCCTTGCCCAAAACTTGAAAACTTCACAACACAAAACTTAAAAGAAAATCTTCGTGAGCTCCGTTAGTAAAAGAAAACAAACCACCACTTCAAGGTACTGTAATGAAATCATTCTTTATTTATATTGGTGTTAAAGCTACTGTATTCCAACTTCTCTATGATTTATAAACTCTGTTACTAGCGATAGATTCATCAAAATAAGCAAACAACACACGAAAAACAGTATCTGTCAAAAACAGAATAGTCTGTAGTAATATGTAGGTTTATAATACTTATGGAACTCCAAAAATTCTAAAATAAATTGCTGGACGTGAGGAATTTATCTATTAATCATCTGCAAAAAGAATTAAGTAAATAGAACTCTCCAATAAAAAATGGCATCAATTCTCGCGAGCACTAAAGTTTCTGTTTTTTACAGCAGGATCAAAAAGACTTTCCCCAAGTCTTCCCAACGGTTCTACTTGGCACAAACACTAATTAAACACAAAAAACACAACAAAAACAGAGGCTAGATAAATTATTTATTACTAAACAGGAGAAAAAACAAAGGAATAAAAAGAAAATTGGTTTGCCTCCCAACAAGCGCTATCGTTTAACGCCCTTAGCTAGGCATAAAAGCAAGGATATATCTAGGTATTATCATCTTTGGTATTTATCTTTTTAATGGAGTTATGCTTGAATCCAGGAGGTTCCTTACGTTTCCCTTCATACTCGGAGATTTTTAGATCTAGAGCATCCAACCGCTTACTGCAAAGTGTAATCAATGTATTCATGCGGTGAAGGTTCCCTCCAACATTTTTAAGAGGTTCAATAGATTTTTGCAATTCGCATAATTTCTGTAAGATTTTGGTTCCCTCAGGAGATGGTCCCTTTTGTGGGGGAAGTGTTCCTACTATCCCTTCTATAATTTCATAAGAAACACTAGGATCAATATCAATAAAAGTCCCCTTGGCGTCAAAATCAAGGAGTTGCCTATGGGGTATGGTGAGCCCAATATAAAAATTACGAAGTAAAATATTAGAGTGTCCCTCTATAGTGCAATCACGATAAGATTTTATCATCCTATACCAAGCATCTTTTAAGTTTTCTCCTTGTCTTTGTTTGAAGCGGAGAACTTCAAAATTGGGAGATAGAGGAGTAGATAAAGGACTAGCCATAACGACAAAGCAAGCGGAAAAGAGGCGGACGGAAAAAGAGGGCGAATAAAATGGCAAGGGTGAAGTGGGGGAGAGGAAAACAAGAGGCAAATGGCAAATAGTGTAATGCGAAGGATAAGAGTTGTGATGGGTACTTGGTATGTCTTGACTTGGCGTAGATCTCCCCGGCAACGGCGCCAGAAATCCTTCTTGCTACCTCTTGAGCACTGCGTTGGTTTTCCCTTGAAGAGGAAAGGGTGGTGTAGTAAAGCAGCGTAAGTATTTCCCTCAGTTTTTGAGAACCAAGGTATCAATCCAGTAGGAGACCACACACGAGTCACCTCGTACATACACAAACAAATAAGAACCTCACAACCAACACGATAAAGGGGTTGTCAATCCCTTCACGTCCACTTGCAAGAGTGAGATCTGATAGAGACGATAATAATAAGATAAGTATTTTTGGTATTTTTATGATATAGATTGAAAGTAAAGATTGCAAAATAAAATAGATTGGAAACTTGTATGATGGAAAATAGACCCGGGGGCCATAGGTTTCACTAGTGGCTTCTCTCAAGATAGCATAAGTATTATGGTGGGTGAACAAATTACTATCGAGCAATTGATAAAAAAGCGAATAATTATGAGAATATCTAGGCATGATCATGTATATAGGCATCACGTCCGTGACAAGTAGACCGACTCCTGCCTGCATCTACTACTATTACTCCACACATCGACCGCTATCCAGCATGCATCTAGAGTATTAAGTTCATAAGAACAGAGTAACGCCTTAAGCAAGATGATATGATGTAGAGGGATAAACTGATGCAATATGATATAAACCCCATCTTCTTATCCTCGATGGAAACAATACAATGCATGTCGTTTCCCTTTCTGTCACTGGGATCGAGCACCGCAAGATTGAACCCAAATCTAAGCACTTCTCCCATTGCAAGAAAGATCAATCTAGTAGGCCAAACCAAACTGATAATTCGAAGAGACTTGCAAAGATAAACCAATCATACATAAAAGAATTCAGAGAAGATTCAAATATTGTTCATAGATAATCTGGATCATAAACCCACAATTCATCGGATCTCGACAAACACACCGCCAAAAATAAGAGTTACATCGAATAGATCTCCAAGAGAATCGAGGAGAACTTTGTATTGAGATCCAAAGAGAGAGAAGAAGCCATCTAGCTAATAACTATGGACCCGAAGGTCTGAGGTAAACTACTCACACATCATCGGAAGGGCCATGGAGTTGATGTAGAGGCCCTCCGTGATCAATGCCCTCTCCGGCGGAGCTTCAAAAAAGGCCCCAAGATGGGATCTCTTGGGTACAGAAGGTTGCGGTGGTGGAAATAGGGTTTCGTGGTGCTCTTGGATGTTTGCGGGGTATGTGAACATATATAGGAGGAAGAAGTAGGTCGGCGGAGCTACGAGGGGCCCACGAGGGGAGGGCGCGCCCAGGGGGGTAGGCGCGCCCCCTGCCTCGTGGCTGCCTTGTTGATTGCTTGACATCCACTCCAAGTCCTCTGGATCACGTTTGTTCCAAAAATCACGTTCCCAAAGGTTTCATTCCGTTTGGACTCCGTTTGATATTCCTTTTCTACGGAACACTGGAATAGGCAAAAGAACAGCAATTTGGGATGGGCCTCCGGTTAATAGGTTAGTCCCAAAAATAATATAAAAGCATAAAATAAAGCCCATTAACATCCAAAACAGATAATATAATAGCATGGAACAATCAAAAATTATAGATACGTTGGAGATGTATCAGACGCGCAGAGAATCCACGCCGCCCGACCCCCTTTTATTCCTGCGGCCATTTACCTTCATATCTCATCTCACACGACACAATAAGCACACCCACGAGGACACATACAGAGAGGACATCTAGCGGTTCCAATGGTGCTCCTCGTGGCTCCAATGGCGCTCCCAGCGGCCGACGACGACAACGGCGGGCAGTTCACCACGCATCACGTAGTGGACACCCACGTGAGGGGGAAGGCCCTCTCGGTGGTGTACACGAACAATTTGGTCTCGGTGGAGAGCTCCATCCAAACTATGGAGCAATTCCTTGCCGAGGACAAGTGCCGAGTGGTCGGCTTCGACCTCGAGTACACCATCGGTCGTGCCGGGCATGATCAGAAGGTTGCCGTTGCCCAGTTGTGCGTGCGACATGACGTCCTCGTCTACCACTACCACCTTGCCACAAGGCCTTGCGAGCATTTCTCCAGGTTTATCAACAGCTCCGACTACAGTTTCGCTATGGTGGACACCACCAACGATCTAAAAGCGCTCAAGGTTTCGGACTTGAAATTCCCGAATCTTGTCAACATCCAAAGCCACTACAAGGTCTGGGGCAGCGACAAAAACAAACTGAACTCCCTGGTTGACATCGCCTCGGCACCATCGGCCCCTACTACATGAAGATGAAGGATGAGAGCAATAAGGACAGGAACACCTGGCACAGTGTGTGGCATAAGAGACTGGATGAACAACATGCCAAGTACACGGCCATGGACATGTACAGGCGGATCGTTGACATGAGGAAATGTCTTCTTCCTAACCCAGATGAGGGATCGAGCCACATAGGGTGGCGGGAGCGTCACAAGAAGTAGATGACTACACGATTGTTTCTCCTATTTTAGAATGCACGCAATTGTTTATTGAGGTGTGTGCGAATGATCTGTATAGTCACTTACGTAATTGGATGTTTATTTCAGTTATATATATACATGTTATTCTACTGTAGACAGAGCAATCACATGGCTTATTAGCAGCAATCGTCTGTGTTATTATTGGTCTTCGCACACATTTCTGATTACGGACCTGTTTGTCGTGTATCACACACACCTTGATCTGGCTGACCGTTTCTTTTGTGTTGCCTAATCACAAACAGCTCATCCGAGTGAACCGTATGATCTATATCGCACACGCCTTCATCAGGCTGCCCATTTCTTTTGTTTTGCCTCATCGCAAACAGTTCATTGAGTTGAACCGTATGCCGTACATCGCACACGCAACTAAAATCTTAACCGTGTTTGATAGCTCCGCCATCACAAATGTTTTGCATGTTTTTGATGGTTCTTTTACACCACCATTTGCGATTATGGCATCGCACACAGTTTCGTCGAAGGGTCTCTGATTGTAGTGTCGCGTTTGGACCATCCTATAGTAGTGACTCACGGTTGCTTTGCTCCCCCCTTTCCTCCCTTTCTATTTCTGGTTATCGCAACCATATGTTGGAGCCCAGGAGCCAGACGCCATCGATGACAACTCCTACTACACTGGAGGTGCCTACTACTATGTGCAAACCACCGACGACGACTAGGGGTAGTTTAGGAGGATCCCAAGCAGGAGGCCTGCGCCTCTTTCTATTTGTATTCCAGTTTGTGCTAGCCATCTTATGGCAACTTGTTTAACTTATGTCTGTACTCAGATATTGTTGTTTCCGCTGACTCGTCTATGATCGAGCTCTTGTATTCGAGCCCTCGAGGACCCTGGCTTGTAATATGATGCTTGTATGACTTATTTTATTTTTAGAGTTGTGTTGTGATATCTTCCCGTGAGTCACTAATCTTGATCGTACACGTTTGCGTGTATGATTAGTGTACGATTGAATCGGGGGCATCATAAGTCCTGCTTTGCGGGGTCTCCGCATGATGACTATGGTCAAATAGAGTAGCTACAAATTTCTCCTTGAGCTGTTGTGCTAGAGGAGGAAGAAGAACAAGGCTAGCCCTAATCCTCTCTCTATATGGGGGTGTGTGATCTCCAAGGTCTGAACCCTTTGCATGGGGAAGCCTGGGGGTTTATATAGGCCTACCCCCCAGGGGTACAATGGTAATCCGGCCGGGTGTAGGACTCGGCCGTTAGTGTCTCTGGACGCCGGCTTCTGGGGCCCGCCGCTTGGTGGGTCCCGCCGGCTATTGTGTACTCGACCGACAAGCCGCGCCCGCCGCTTGCGGGTCTGGTTGATCGCTTTGTACTGTAGCCTTGCTACTGATGATGGATGCTTTGTCGGGGGCATCGTGGTTACAGTCCTGCCGCCTGGCGGGCGTTCACTGTAGCCACACCCCGTCTCTTCTGGTTAATGGTGCACAGACTTTGAGGATGGAGGGGGCCGCCTTCTAGGAGGCGGCCCGCCCCCGTTGCCGCCTGCTGGGGATTCACCGCCTTCTGGGGCTCGTCGACAGGTAGGGCCCGCTGCCTGCGGGCCGTACCGACCAGCCATCGTGGGAGTGTAGTTCCCTATGTAGTAGGTGATGTCACGGGCAGCGTGGCTACAGTACCCCGCCGGGTGAGGGGCGTCCGCTGGGTACGCCCGTACTTTAGCCGCGCTCAGCCCTAGATTCGGGGGTGGCAGGTCGCACTGTAGCCACGTCCCGTCCTGTCGCAGTTATGTGGGTGCAAACTTTGAGGGTACGAGGGGCCGCCTGTTAGGAGCCGGCCTCCTCGTAGCCGCCTTCTGGTGTCCTGCCGCCTTCTAGCAGCCGTCCTCCTAGACCAGCCAGCCCAAGAAGTCGGCTATTCGTCCAGGAGGTGTGAGGGGCATAGGTAGCCCCGATGTCTTGAAATACCATAGGGAGCCGATGAGGCTACTCGCGGTCATTTACTCCGAAAGTAGTCCCCGAAGCTGGTGAGGTGCCACGGCTGAAAATCAAGGTGCCTCAGCAGCTTCCTACTCCAAGTGATCTGGAAACCTTGCTTCATCCGTCTTCTGGTAATGCCGACTGCTAGGAGCCGGCCAGGGAGCAGTCGGCCGCCTGGTGAATTTGAATCATCGTGATAGGGGTCGGGTGGTTCGCCAGCCAAGTGGCTGGATTGCCGCCCGTTGCTCGCATGCCACGTGGCGCCAGCTCACCAGGCCGGCCTTCCAGCCCATGCCATGACGGGACGCCGCCGCAGGCCTAGGCTGCCACTACAAGGCCTCAGCGCACGCGCGGATCCACTACGGCCGAGGCAGGCGGTTGCGCTTCCCGCGCGTGTTGAATATACGCCGTTATGGCGCGATAAATGCGGGATCATGGGGGAGTGGGCGCAGTTAACCTCACAGCCCCACGTCGCACCCCCTCGGCTCCGCCGCCAGGGGGCTATAAGTAGGGGGAGGAGGGGGCGGCAGAACGCACGCGCCGCCCTCCTCTCCCTTTGCCTTCTTCTTTCTCTGCCTCCATTGCCACTTCACTACAGCTGTGCTGCCGCTCGTCGCCGGAGCCCTCCCACATCTGCTCCTGCAAGGCTTCTCCGCCCCGTTCATCGCGCCGCGCCACTTTCGAGCTCCCGCGTCCATGGCGTGCGGCGGCGAGCGCTCCGGGGACTGGGATGTCTCCAACGTCCACGATGACCACCTCACCTTCCTTCGAGAGAGGAGGTGGCTGCCCTGCGTGACGTACGTAAAGGTGCGCGTTCCTCCTGAGGCGGAGATCTCACCGGCACCGGCGGACGGTGAACGCGTCGTCTTCCGGTCGCACTTCCTCCGCGGCTTCGGCCTACCAGCGAGAAGCTTCTGTTGGGGATCGTAGTAATTTCAAAATAGTTCCTATGCACACGCAAGATCATGGTGATGCATAGCAACGAGAGAGAAGAGTATCGTCCACGTACACTCGTAGACCGTAAGCGGAAGCGTTATGAGAACGCGATTGATGTAGTCGTACGTCTTCACGATCCGATCGATCCAAGTACCGAACATAAGGCACCTCCGAGTTCAGCACACGTTCAGCTCGATGACGTCCCATGAACTCCCATCCAGCAGAGCTTCACAGGAGAGTTCCATCAGCACGACAACGTGATGATGGTGATGATGTTGCTACCGACGCAGGGCTTCGCCTAAGCACCCCTACGATATGATCGAGGTGGATTATGGTGGAGGGGGCACCACACACGGCTTGGAATAATAAACTTGTGTGTCCTAGGGTGCCCCTGCCCCCGTATATAAAGGAGCAAGGGGGGAGGCCGGCCGGCCCTTGCAGGGCGCGCTAGGAGGAGGAGTTCTCCTCCTAGTAGGAGTAGGACTCCCCTTTCCTACTCCTACTAGGAGTGGGAAAGGAAGGAGGAGAGGGAGAAGGAAAGGGGGGCGTTGCCCCCCTTCCCTAGTCCAATTCGGACCAGAAGGGGAGGGGGCACGCGGCCTGCCCTGGTCAGCCCTCTCTCTCCACTAAGGCCCATGTGGCCCATTACTTCTCCCGGGGGGTTCCGGTAACCCTCCGGCACTCCGGTTTTCTCCGAAATCACCCGGAACACTTCCGGTATCCGAATATAGTCGTCCAATATATCAATCTTTATGTCTCGACCATTTCGAGACCCCTCTTCATGTCCGTGATCACATCCGGGATTCCGAACTACCATCAGTACATCAAATCACATAAACTCATAATACCGATGGTCACCAAACGTTAAGCGTGCGGACCCTACGGGTTCGAGAACTATGTAGACATGACCGAGACACATCTCCGGTCAATAACCAATAGCGGAACCTGTATGCTCATATTGGATCCTACATATTCTACGAAGATCTTTATTGGTCAAACCGCATAACAACATACGTTGTTCCCTTTGTCATCGGTATGTTACTTGCCCGAGATTCAATCGTCGGTATTCCAATACCTAGTTCAATCTCGTTACCGGCAAGTCTCTTTACTCGTTCTGTAATACATCATTCATCCCGCAACTAACTCATTAGTTGCAATGCTTGCAAGGCTTAAGTGATGTGCATTACCGAGAGGGCCCAGAGATACCTCTCCGACAATCGGAGTGACAAATCCTAATCTCGAAATACGCCAACCCAACATGTACCTTTGGAGACACCTGTAAAGATCCTTTATAATCACCCAGTTACGTCGGTATCTCAGTACCTAGCTCAATCTGATTACCGGCAAGTCTCTTTACTCGTTCCGTAATGCATCATCCCGCAACTAACTCATTAGTTGCATTGCTTGCAAGGCTTATAGTGATGTGCATTACCGAGAGGGCCAAGAGATACCTCTCCGACAATCGGAGTGACAAATCCTAATCTCGATCTATGCCAACTCAACAAGTACCATCGGAGACACTTGTAGAGCACCTTTATAATCACCCAATTACATTGTGACATTTGGTAGCACACAAAGTGTTCCTTCGGTAATCGGGAGTTGCATAATCTCATAGTCATAGGAACATGTATAAGTCATGAAGAAAGCAATAGCAGTAAACTAAAATGATCAAGTGCTAAGCGAACGGAATGGGTCAAGTCAATCACATCATTCTACTAATGATGTGATCCCATTTATCAAATGAAAACTCATGTCTATGGTTAGGAAACATAACCATCTTTGACCAACGAGCTAGTTAAGTAGAGGCATACTAGTGACACTCTGTTTGTCTATGTATTCACACATGTATTATGTTTTCGGTTAATACAATTCTAGCATGAATAATAAACATTTATCATGAAATAAGGAAATAAATAATAACTTTATTATTGCCTCTAGGGCATATTTCCTTTAGTCTCCCACTTGCACTAGAGTCAATAATCTAGATTACACAGTAATGATTCTAACACCCATGGAGCCTTGGTGCCGATCATGTTTTGCTCGTGAGAGAGGCTTAGTCAACGGGTCTGCAACATTCAGATCCATATATATATATTGCAAATCTCTATGTCTCCCACCTGGACTTGATCACTGATGGAATTGAAGCGTCTCTTGATGTGTTTGGTTCTCTTGTGAAATCTGGATTCCTTTGCCAAGGCAATTGCACCAGTATTGTCACAAAAGATTTTCATTGGACCCAATGCACTAGGTATGACACCTAGATCAGATATGAACTCCTTCATCCAGACTCCTTCATTTGCTGCTTCCGAAGCAGCTATGTACTCCGCTTCACACGTAGATCCCGCCAGGACGCTTTGTTTAGAACTACTCCAACTGACAGCTCCACCGTTCAATGTAAACACGTATCCGGTTTGCGATTTAGAATCGTCTGGATCGGTGTCAAAGCTTGCATCGACATAACCATTTACGACGAACTCTTTGTCACCTCCATAAACGAGAAACATATCCTTAGTCCTTTTCAGGTATTTTAGGATGTTCTTGACCGCTGTCGAGTGATCCACTCCTGGATTACTTTGGTACCTCCCTGCTAAACTAATAGCAAGGCACACATCAGGTCTGGTACACAACATTGCATACATGATAGAGCCTATGGCTGAAGCATAGGGAACACTTTTCATTTTCTCTCTATCTTCTGCAGTGGTCGGGCATTGAGTCTTACTCAACTTCACACCTTGTAACACAGGCAAGAACCCTTTCTTAGCTTGTTCCATTTTGAACTTCTTCAAAACTTTATCAAGGTATGTGCTTTGTGAAAGTCCAATTAAGCGTCTTGATCTATCTCTATAGATCTTGATGCCCAATATATAAGAAGCTTCACCGAGGTCTTTCATTGAAAAGCTCTTATTCAAGTATCCTTTTATGCTATCCAGAAATTCTATATTATTTCCAGTCAACAATATGTCATCCACATATAATATTAGAAATGCTACAGAGCTCCCACTCACTTTCTTGTAAATACAGGCTTCTCCAACAGTCTTTATAAAACCATATGATTTGATCACACTATCAAAACGTTTATTCCAACTCCGAAAGGCTTGCACCGGTCCATAAATGGATCGCTGGAGCTAGCACACTTTGTTAGCACCCTTTGGATTGATAAAACCTTCAGGTTGCATCATATACAACTCTTCTTCCAGAAATCCATTTAGGAATGCAGTCTTCACATCCATTTGCCAAATTTCATAATCATAAAATGCGGCAATTGCTAACATGATTCGGACGGACTTAAGCATCACTACGGGTGAGAAGGTCTCATCATAGTCAACTCCTTGAACTTGTCGAAAACCTTTCGCAACAAATCGAGCTTTGTAGACAGTCACGTTACCGTCAGCGTCAATCTTCTTCTTGAAGATCCATTTATTCTCGATGGCTTGCCGATCATTGAGCAAGTCAACCAAAGTCCACACTTTGTTCTCATACATGGATCCCATCTAATATTTCATGGTCTAAAGCCATTTTGCGTAATCTGGGCTCATCATCGCTTCCTCATAGTTCGTAGGTTCGTCATGATCAAGTAACATGACCTCCAGAACAAGATTACTGTACAACTCTGGTGCGGATCTGTAACGCCCTCGATGCGGCTATATCTCCCACGTGTCGAAGCACGACTTAGAGGCATAACCGCATTGAAAGCAATGTCACAAGTGAGGTAATCTTTGCACAACCCATGTAATACATAAGGGAAAGAGATACATAGTTGGCTTACACTCGCCACTTCACACAATTACATGAATAAAGCATTACATCATCCAAATACAATCAAGGTCCGACTATGGAACCAAAATAAAAGAAGACTACCCCAAATGCTACACAGATCCCCGATCGTCCCGACTGGGGTCCACTACTGATCAACTAGAACGAAACAACACAAAGGACAAGATCTTCATCGAGCTCCTCCTTGAGCTTGGTTGCGTCATCTGCACGGTATCCTCGGCACCCGCAATCTAGTTTTGGAAGTATCTGTGAGCCACGGGGACTCAGTAATCTCGCACCCTCGCGATCAAGACTATTTAAGCTTATGGGTAAGGTAAAGGTATGAGGTGGAGCTGCAGCAAGCAACTAACATATATGGTGGCTAACATACACAAATGAGAGCGAGAAAGAGAAGGCAAGGCACGAGCGAAAAACTATGATCAAGAAGTGATCCTATAACAACCTACGTCAAGCATTACTCCAACACCGTGTTCACTTCTCGGACTCCGCCGAGAAGAGACCATCACGGTTACACACGCGGTTGATGTATTTTAATTAAGGTCAACTTCAGGTTTTCTACAACCGGACATTAACAAATTCCCATCTGCCCATAACCATGGGCACGGCTTTCGAAAGTTCAAATCCCTGCAGGGGTGTCCCAACTTAGCCCATCACAAGCTCTCACGGTCAACGAAGGATATTCCTTCTAGTGGGAAGACCCGATCAGACTCGGAATCCCGGTTACAAGACATTTCGACAATGGTAAAACAAGTCCAGCAAGACCACCCGCTGTGCCGACAAATCCCGATAGGAGCTGCACATATCTCGTTCTCAGGGCACACCAGATAAGCTAAGCATACGGGAGCCAACGTAACCCAAGTTGCCAAGGGACGGCCCCGCACGGTGCTCTGGGTTGGACCAACACTTAGACAAGCACTGTCCCGGGGGTTTAAAATAAAGATGACCCTCGGGATGCGCGACTCCCAAGGGAAAAAGACTAGGTGGCAAATGGTAAAACCAAGGTTGGGCCTTGCTGGAGGAGTTTTATTCAAGGCTAACTGTCAAGGGGTTCCCATTATAACCCAACCGTGTAAGGAACACAAAATCCGGGAACATAACACCGATATGACGGAAACTAGGGCAGCAAGAGTGGAACAAAACACCAGGCATAAGGCCGAGCCTTCCACCCTTTACCAAGTATATAGATGCATTAATTAAATAAGATATATTGTGATATCCCAACAAGTAAACATGTTCCAACAAGGAACAACATCTCCATGTTCCAACAAGGAACAAACTTCATCTTCACCTGCAACTAACAACACTATAAGAGGGGCTGAGCAAAGTGGCAACATAGCCAAACAACGGTTTGCTAGGACAAGGGGGGTTAGAGGCTTGGTTCAACAATATGGGAGGCATGATAAGCAAGTGGTAGGTATCGTAGCATAGGCATAGCAAAAGAGCGAGCAACTAGCAAGCAAAGATTGAAGTGATTTCGAGGGTATGATCATCTTGCCTGAAATCCCGCAAGGAAGAAGAACAAGTCCATGAAGAAGACAAACAAACATAGACGAACGGGTCCTCACAAACGCGACGTTACCGGAACCAACCCGAAGAAGCAAACACCGGAAAGAAAGCACACAACATAGTAAACAACCAACACATGAACATGGTATGATATGCGGGATGCGGTATGTGATGCATATGCATGATTTGCAAGGGAATGAAAGAACCTGGCCTCAACTTGGAAATCCAAGAGTGCCACTGGAAATATGAGGTGATTTCGGTTGAAATCGATATAAAGAACACCGGAATCGGAGACACGGTTTGGAAATGGCAAGCAATTCAAATATGGCACCGGTCTGCGATATACAGCAAGTAGCCATCTAAATGCAACAAGTTAAACATGCTACAGTACCCAAACATGGCAACAAAATACAAGGCAGGGATCCATTCATAATTCTTAACAAAAGATGAACACTGAGCTACGGCCAATTCATCCATTAACAGGTTCAAACAAGCATGGCAAAAGTGCAATTGGTAAACAGATTTCAGACTTAGTGAAATTAACACTTGTCTGGAATTTCAGATCAGGTAGCACACTTTGGAGCATGAAAACTAGATGCTACAGGAACTTAACATGGCAAAGTAAAGCATGGCATGGAGCTACTCAAAGAGCTTAACAAAAGTCCCTTAGTGACCTTGAGCTAAAAGGGATCAGAAAATACAATTGCAAGCATGTGAACATGGCAAAAACATAAACAGATCACAGACTTGGAGAAAAACTGAAGCATGCAAATCAGATATCAAGTAGGCATGTTTACGAGCTCGATGCACTCACTAAAGAGAAAGGCATGACAAACTAAGCATACACCCATCAAGAATACACATTATACAAGATAGACATGGCAAGAACAACAACATAGCATGCACGGATCAACTACAACATCCTCGGCAAAATCGCTAACAAGTAGACAATCTGCCCAGATTCACGAAATAGCAAAAGTAGAGCTCGAGTGACTCAAGCTAGGGTGCTCCATAAATGCAAACAAGGAAATGGATGGATAGAGAACTACAAGATTAACAAATCATCCTTACTGATCATCCTCAAAAGAGGCACGGATCACTAGGAAACAACATGAACATATGACATATTGATCAAAACAGTCCAAGGACTTAGTGGAATTGCTAAGTCCCTGAAATCAGCATTAACGAATGCACCACTTTGCAAGCTTGTGCTAGTCACCACACACATCACAAAAAATACATGGATTGCACCTGTGGAAAGATGGCAAAGCATATAACAAAACACATGTAGAGCTCAGGGGCATATCATGCACACATTAATCATGGCAAAAATGTCAAATAGCTATTTGGTGCAGCAGATCTGACAATAAACTCAAATAGCACTCTTCCAACAGCATTTCAGGCATCAAGATGAGCTCAAATGAAAATGATGGAATGAGATGAAATGATGTACTCTCTGAGACGAACATTTTGATATGCTACATGCCCAAAACGGAGCCATGGATGATGAGTTATGACATGATGAACATGGGCATTTGAAACTGGAAATCTCGGGGACTTAGTCAAAATTCGCAGACAGAAAAAAATATGATGAGCATTGGATACTAAAGTGTGCTCCGGGCGAGGCTTAGCAGGACGCTCACCAAGTGGGCTCGGCCCAGGACGACGGAGGACGAAGCGGGCCGAAGGTGGGGTTGCTGGGCCAGGGAGGCTGGGCTGGACCGCGGGTGGAGCGGGCCGGACGCGGGGCCCACGCGGGGGTCGTTGGCGTCCTCGCGCTCTACCGACGTAGAGGACGTAGGGCGGCGGCGGTTGCCCAGCCGGATCTCGCCGGATCCGGCCCGGAGCTGCGAGCTGGCGACGGCGGAAGGCGGATCCGGGCATGGCGCCCCCGGATCCGGCGACGACGAGGCCGGACGGCGACCGGAGCGGCGTCGCGCGAAGAGCAGGCGAGGCGCGGCTGGGGACGGCGTCGCGGGGCGGCGGCGCGCCCGGCGAGGCAACGGAGGCTGACGGCGGCGGAGTCGGCAGCGCACGGTTCCTGAGGCGGTGGGGCACACGCGGGAGGCCGCGGGTAGGCGGCGGGGAGATGGGCCCGCACGGGCCCGATCTGGGCTCCGCGGGCCGTGTGGTGGAGACGGCGGCGATCCCTGATGTGGCGGGCGCGGAATGGCTGCAGCGGGCGGCGCGATTTTCGTCCGTCCGGGATGTACATGTCCTGCGGGCGAGAGAGGAAGAGAAATTAGGGTTTGACCGCGAAGTTCGGAGGGGATCACATATTTATAGGTAGAGGGAGCTAGGAGAGTCCAAATTAGGTGCGGTTTTCAGCCACGCGGTCATGATTGAACGGCCGAGATGATGGAGGAGGTTTAAGTGGGTTTTGGGCCACTTTGGGGGGGGGGTGTTGGGCTGCAACACACACGAGGCCTTTTCGGTCCCTCGGTTAACCGTTGGAGTATCAAACGAAGTCCAAATGGCACGAAACTTGACAGGCGGTCTACCGGTAGTAAACCAAGGCTGCTTGGCAAGTCTCGGTCCAATCCGGAATTTTTTAATCCCCGCACATGAAAAGAGGTAGAAAGGGACCCCGGGTGACATAGGAGCGTCCGATTGCAAAACGGACAACGGGGAAAAAGCTCGGATGCATGAGACGAACATGTATGCAAATGAAATGCACATGATGACATGATATGCAATGCATGACACGCAAGAAATGACAAGGCAACAACAACGAATAACTAGACGACACCTGGCACATCGGTCTCGGGGCGTTACAGGATCTTACTCTGGTTGACCTACGAGGTTCGGTAGTAACTAGATCTGAAGTTTCATGATCATCATCATTGGCTTCCTCACTAATTGGTGTAGGTGTCATAGGAACCGGTTTATGTGATGGACTACTTTCCAATAAGGGACCAGGTACAGTTACCTCATCAAGTTCTACTTTCCTCCCACTCACTTCTTTCGAGAGAAACTCCCTCTCTAGAAAGGATCCATTCCTAGCAAAAAATGTCTTGCCTTGGGATCTGTGATAGAAGGTGTACCCAACAGTCTCCTTTGGGTATCCTATGAAGACACATTTCTCCGATTTAGGTTCGAGCTTATCAGGTTGAAGTTTTTTACATAAGCATCGCAACCCCAAACTTTAAGAAACGACAACTTTGGTTTCTTGCCAAACCATAGTTCATAAGGCGTCGTCTCAACAGATTTAGATGGTGCCCTATTTAACATGAATGCAGCTGTCTCTAAAGCATAACCCCAAAACGATAGCGGTAAATCAGTAAGAGACATCATAGATCGCACCATATCTAGTAAAGTATGATTACGACGTTCGGACACACCATTACATTGTGGTGTTTCGGGTGGCTTGAGTTGCGAAACTATTCCGCATTGTTTCAAATGAAGACCAAACTCGTAACTCAAATATTCTCCTCCACAATCAGATCGCAGAAACTTTATTTTCTTGTTACGATCATTTTCCACTTCACTCTGAAATTCTTTGAACTTTTCAAATGTTTCAGACTTATGCTTCATCAAGTAGATATACCCATATCTGCTCAAATCATGTGTGAAGGTGAGAAAATAACGATACCCGCCATGAGCCTCAACATTCATCGGACCACATACATCAGTATGTATGATTTCCAACAAATCTGTTGCTCACTCCATAGTTCCGGAGAACGACATTTTAGTCATCTTGCCCATGAGGCATGGTTCGCAAGTACCAAGTGATTCATAATCAAGTGATTCCAAAAGTCCATCAGAATGGAGTTTCTTCATGCGCTTTACACCAATATGACCTAAACGGCAGTGCCACAAATAAGTTGCACCATCATTATCAACTCTGCATCTTTTGGCTTCAACATTATGAATATGTATATCACTACTATCGAGATTCATTAAAAATAGACCACTCTTCAAGGGTGCATGACCATAAAAGATATTACTCATGTAAACAGAACAACCATTATTCTCTGATTTAAATGAATAACCGTCTCGCATCAAATAAGATCCAGATATAATGTTCATGCTCAACGCTGGCACCAAATAACAATTATTCAGGTCTAAAACTAATCTCGAAGGTAGATGTAGAGGCGTGCTGACGACGATCACATCGACTTTTGGAACCATTTCCCACGCGCATCGTGACCTCGTCCTTAGCCAATCTTCGCTTAATCCGTACTCCCTGTTTCGAGTTGCAAATATTAGCAATAGAACCAGTATCAAATACCCAGGTGCTACTGCGAGCTTTAGTAAGGTACACATCAATAACATGTATATCACATATACCTTTGTTTACCTTGCCATCCTTCTTATCTGGCAAATACTTGGGGCAGTTCCGCTTCCAGTGACCCGTCCCTTTGCAGTAGAAGCACTCAGTCTCAGGCTAAGGTACAGACTTGGGTTTCTTCTGTTGAGCAGCAACTTGTTTGCTGTTCTTCTTGAAGTTCCCTTTCTTCTTCCCTTTACCCCTTTTCTTGAAACTGGTGGTCTTGTTGACCATCAACACTTGATGCTCCTTCTTGATTTCTACCTCCGCAGCCTTTAGCATTGCGAAGAGCTCAGGAATTGTCTTATCCATCCCTTGCATGTTATAGTTCATCACGAAGCTCTTGTAGCTTGGCGGCAGTGATTGAAGAATTCTGTCAATGACACTATCATCCGGAAGATGAACTCCCAGTTGAATCAAGTGATTGTTATACCCAGACATTTTGAGTATATGTTCACTGACAGAACTATTCTCATCCATCTTGCAGCTGTAGAACTTATTGGAGACCTCATATCTCTCAATCCGGGCATTTGCTTGAAATATTAACTTCAACTCCTGGAACATCTCATATGCTCCATGACATTCAAAACATCGTTGAAATCCCGGTTCTAAGCCGTAAAGCATGGCACACTGAACTATCGAGTAGTCATCAGCTTTGCTTTGCCAACCGTTCATAACATTTGGTTCAGCTCCTGCAGCAGGTTTGGCACCTAGCGGTGCTTCCAGGACATAATTCTTCTGTGCAGCAATGAGGATAATCCTCAAGTTACGGACCCAATCCGTGTAATTGCTACCATCATCTTTCAACTTTGCTTTCCCAAGGAACGCATTAAAATTCAACGGAACAACAACACGGGCCATCTATCTACAATAACATAGACAAGCAAAATACTATCATGTACTAAGTTCATGATAAACTAAAGTTCAATTAATCATATTTAAGAACTCCCACTTAGATAGATATCCCTCTAATCATCTAAGTGATCATGTGATCCAAATCAACTAAACCATGACCGATCATCACGTGAAATGGAGTAGTTTTCAATGGTGAACATCACTATGTTGATCATATCTACTATATGATTCACGCTCGACCTTTCGGTCTCAGTGTACCGAGGCCATATCTGCATATGCTAGGCTCGTCAAGTTTAACCCAAGTATTTCTGCGTGTGCAAAACTGGCTTGCACCCGTTGTATGTGAACGTAGAGCTTATCACACCCGATCATCACGTGGTGTCTCGGCATGACAAACTTTGGCAACGGTCCATACTCAGGGAGAACACTTGTACCTTGAAATTTAGTGAGAGATCATCTTATAATGCTACCGTCAATCAAGCAGAATAAGATGCATAAAGGATAAACATCACATGCAATCAATATAAGTGATATGATATGGCCATCATCATCTTGTGCCTTTGATCTCCATCTCCAAAGCACCGTCATGATCACCATCGTCACCGGCATGACACCTTGATCTCCATCGTAGCATCATTGTCGTCTCGCCAAATATTGCTTCTATGACTATCGCTACCGTTTAGTGATAAAGTAAAGCAATTACAGGGCGATTGCATTGCATACAATAAAGCAATGATAACCCACAAGTATAGGGGATCGCAACAGTTTTCGAGGGTAGAGTATTCAACCCAAATTTATTGATTCGACACAAGGGGAGCCAAAGAATATTCTCAAGTATTAGCAGCTGAGTTTTCAATTCAATCACACCTGGAAACTTAATATCTGCAGCAAGGTATTTAGTAGCAAAGTAATATGATAGTAGTGGTAACGGTGGCAAAAGTAACAGTAGCAAAAGTAATATTTTTGGGTTTTGTAGTGATTGTAACAATAGCAACGGAAAAGTAAATAAGCGAAGAACAATATATGAAAAGCTCGTATGCATTGGATCGGTGATGGAGAATTATGCCGGATGCGATCGATCATGTAACAGTCATAACCTAGGGTGACACAGAACTAGCTCTAGTTCATCAATGTAATGTAGGCATGTATTCCGAATATAGTCATATGTGCTTATGGAAAAAAACTTGCATGGCATCTTTTGTCCTACCCTCCCGTGGCAGCGGGGTCCTATTGGAGACTAAGGGATATTAAGGCCCCCTTTTAATAGAGTACCAGACCAAAGCATTAACACATAGTGAATACATGAACTCCTCAAACTACGGTCATCACCGGGAGTGGTCCTGATTATTGTCACTTCGGGGTTGCCGGATCATAACACATAGTAGGTGACTATAGACTTGCAAGATAGGATCAAGAACTCTCATATATTGATGAAAACATAATAGGTTCAGATCCAAAATCATTGCACTCGGGCCCTAGTAACAAGCATTAGGCATAGAAAAATCATAGAAACATCAATCTCAGAACATAGTGGATACTAGGGATCAAACCCTAACAAAACTAACTCGATTACATGATAAAACTCATCCAACCCATCATCGTCCAGCAAGCCTATGACGGAATTACTCACACATGGCGGTGAGCATCATGAAATTGGTGATGGAGGAAGGTTGATGATGCCGATGGCGACGGATTCCCCTCTCCGGAGCCCCGAACGGACTCCAGAACAGCCCACCCGAGAGAGTTTAGGGCTTGGCGGCGGCTCCATATCGTAAAACATGATGAATCCTTCTCTCTGATTTTTTCTCCCCGAAAGTGAATATATGGAGTCAAGGTTGAGGTCGGTGGAGCGTCAGGGGGCCCACGAGGCAGGGGGCATGCCCAGGGGGTAGGGCGCGCCCCCACCCTCGTGGACAGGTGGTGGCCCCCCTGACGTGGATCTTTCTTCCAGTATTTTTTTATATATTCCAAAATAATTCTCCGTTGATTTTCAGGTCATTCAGAGAACTTTTATTTCTGCACAAAAATAACACCATGGCAATTCTGCTGAAAAAATGTCAGTCTGGGTTAGTTCCATTCAAATCATGCAAGTTAGAGTCCAAAACAAGGGTAAAAGTGTTTGGAAAAGTAGATACAACGGAGACGTATCAACAGATACAACGGAGACGTATCAACTCCCCCAAGCTTAAACCTTTGCTTGTCCTCAAGCAATTCAGTTGATAAACTGAAAGTGATAAAGAAAAACTTTTACAAACTCTGTTTGCTCTTGTTGTTGTAAATATGTAAAGCCAGCATTCAAGTTTTCAGCAAAGATTATGAACTAACCATATTCACAATAACATTTAGGTCTCATGTTTACTCATATCAATGACATAATCAACTAGCGAGCAATAATAATAAATCTCGGATGAAAACACTTTCTGAAAACAATCATAATATGATATGACAAGATGGTATCTCGCTAGCCCTTTCTAAGACTGCAAAACATAAATGCAGAGCACCTTTAAAGATCAAGGACTGACTAGACATTGTAATTCATGGTAAAAGAGATCCAGTCAAGTCATACTCAATGTAAACTAATAGTAATGGATGCAAATGACAGCGGTGCTCTCAAACTGGTGCTTTTTTATAAGAGGATGATGACTCAACATAAAAGTAAATGGATAGGCCCTTCGCAGAGGGAAGCATGGATTAGTAGAGGTGCCAGAGCTCGGTTTTGAAATAGATATGAATTATATTTTGAGCGGTATACTTTAATTGTCAACATAATAACCGATATATCTCGATATCTTCCATGCTACACACATTATAGGCGGTTCCCAAACAGAATGGTAAAGTTTATACTCCCCCTCCACCCACAAGCATCAATCCATGGTTTGCTCGAAACAACGAGTGCCTCCAACTAACAAGAGTCCCGGGGGAGTTTTGTTTACAGTTATTTTGATTTGATTTGCATAAATCATGGGATTGGGAATCCCGGTGACCAGCCCTTTTCTCGTGAGTGAGGAGCGGAGTCCACTCCTCTTGAGAATAACCCGCCTAGCATGGAAGATACAGACAGCCCTAGTTGATTCCTGAGCTATTCGAGCATACAAAACAGAATGTTTATTTGAAGGTTTAGAGTTTGGCACATACAAATTTACTTGGAACGGCAGGTAGATACCGTATATAGGTAGGTATGGTGGACTCATATGGAATAACTTTGGGGTTTATGGATTTGGATGCACAAGCAGTATTCCCGCTTAGTACAGGTGAAGGCTAGAAAAAGACTGGGAAGCGACCATCTAGAGAGCGACAACAGTCATGAACATGCATTAAAATTAATCAACACCGAATGCAAGCATGAGTAGGATATAATGCACCATGAACATAAATATCTTAGAGGCTATGTTGATTTTGTTTCAACTACATGCGTGAACATGTGCCAAGTCAAGCCACTCGAATCGTTCAAAAGAGGATATCACCCTATCATACCACATCACAACCATTTTAATAACATGTTGGCACGCAAAGGTAAACCATTATAAGCTCCTAGCTAATTAAGCATGGCATAAGCAACTATAATCTCTAATTGTCATCGCAAACATGTTTCTTTCATAATAGGCTGAATCAGGAACGATGAACCAATCATATTTACAAAAACAAGAGAGGTCGAGTTCATACCAACTTTTCTCATCTCAATAAGCTCATCATATAATCATCATTATTGCCTTTCACTTGCACGACCGAATAGTGTGGATAATAATAATAGTGCACGTGCATTGGACTAAGCTGGAATCTGCAAGCATTCAATTCAAGAGAGAAGACAAGGTAATATGGGCTCTTTGTTAGATCAACAATAATGCATATAAGAGCCACTCAACATTTTCATTATGTTCTTCTCCTCTCGACCCCCAAAGAACAAGAAAAGAAATAAAACTATTTACACGGGAAAGCTCCCAACAAGCAAAAGAAGAACGAGAAATCTTTTTGGGTTTTCTTTTTAATTACTACTACTACAACATGAAAAGTAAACTAGCTAAAAAGCTACAACTAATTTTTTTTGTTTTTTATTAAGGTTTATCAAACACACAAGAAGAAAGCATAAAAAGGAAAATAAACTAGCATGGATATTACAATGAAAAAGTATAAACACCGACAACTAGCATGAGTGTGTGAACATGAATGTAATGTCGGTGAGAAATACATACTCTCTCAAGCTTAGGCTTTTGGCCTAAGTTGGTCTATGGCCACGGTTGTCCTGACGGATATCCAAAGTTGTAGTTGGGGTCGTACTGAGATGCGGCGGCAATTACCTGATGAGCTGCAGCTTGGAGGCGAGCTGTCTCGGCCCTCCTCTCGTACTCGGTCGCCTCCTCCCTGGTTATAAAATATCACCCCTTTGCCTGAAAGTCAAAGAAAGTAGGAGCAGGGAGGGCGATGTGATAGGTGCGTTGTCTGTCAAAGATTAGTCGGTACTGGAGGAACTGATCGTTCCTCTCAACAAACTGATGACGAACCAGAGCCTCATAATCTAAATAAGAAGGATGCAACTCAATATCATCTCCACGTATGGGTATCTCAAGAAAGTTAGCTATACGAGTTGCATAAATTCCACCAAAGGAATATCCATGAAGACGATTATTATGCAACCTACGTGCAACAATGGCTCCCAAATTATAATGTTTATCTCCTAATACAACACTCCTGAGAACAGTGAGATCAGGGACACACATGTGACATGCTTCATCCTTACCATTGATACACCTACCTATGAAGAGAGCAACATAATGTATAGCAGGAAAATGAATGCTCCCTATGGTAGCTTGTGTTATATCTCTAGACTCTCCCACGGTTATACTAGCAAGAAAATCTCTAAATTCAGATTTGCGAGGTTCACTAACATCACCCCACTGAGCGAGTGTACAAGCAGTGTTAAAATCTTCTAAGTCCATGGTATAAGATTTATCATAAAGATCAATCAGGACAGTTTTAGAATTGCGTGATGATGAGAATTTAAACCTTCTCACAAATGAATCAGTTAAATAGAGGTATTGACGGCACTTATCTGCCTTGAAGCTTTCCAAATCAGCATTACGCACATATGCATCAAATTTCTCTTTAATTCCTTCTTGGATCATGAAATCCTCTGACGGCCATTCACAAGGCCGCACTTGAGCGTCTCTTGGTGGTTCCTCGTCCGCATTGCGTATTGTGGGTCTGGGTCCTTACTTCCTTGAAGAACCACTTGGTACATTTTCCTAAACATATTTCTTCCTCTGAAAAATTTCTGAAATTTCTAGTAACTCAAAATAAAAGTGAACCAAACTCAACAAAATTGATAGCAACTACTCCTACAAGTGCCCAGAGGCTATATCATGCATTAAAACTACTTTTGACCATATAAATTTGACATGCAAGCTCAAGAACAGGGTCACCTAAGCAGAAAAAAATTGCAATTAATAAAGCACTAGAACAAAAACTAATTGGACCATTGGAGGAGTCACATACCGAAGAACAATCCCCCAAAGCAGTTTTGTGAATGGAGCTTTGAGCAAGGAGCAAGGAGATCGAAAATGGTAGCAAGATGAGCTAGAACTCGTGCTTGAGCTGGTTAGTGATTTTTTTGGGAGGAAGAAGGAGTGTGTGGTGGCTGGAATAAGTGGAGGGGAGCCACCATGGGCCCATGAGGCAGGGGGCGCGCCCTGGACCCTCGTGGCCAGGTGCTTGCTCCCCCTGTTGTGTTCTCAGTGCCAGATATTCTCAAATATTCTAGAAAAAAATCATATTTAATTTTCAGGGCATTTCGAGAACTTTTATTTTCGGGGTATTTTTTATTGCATTGATAATTCAGAAAACAGACAGAAAAATACTATTTTTGCTTTATTTAATATAAATAACAGAAAGTAAAAAAGAGGGTACAGAGAGTTGTGCCTTCTAACTTCATCCATCTCATGCTCATCAAAAGGAATCCACTAACAAGGTTGATCAAGTCTTGTTAACAAACTCATTCCGAATTGCATGAAACCAGAGAATTTTCGAATAACACCAGGTTACCTCAATGGGGATATGCATGTCCCCAACAATAAGAATATCATATTTCTTCTTGATAGTAGGAAGAGGAAATTCAAAACCTACAATAGTAATTGTTGAAATTTTTCCAATAGAATTGATACTGTGGACTTGAGGTTGTTTCCTCGGAAAGTGTACCGTATGCTCATTACCATTAACATGAAAAATGACATTGCCTTTGGTGCAATCAATAACAGCCCCTGCAGTATTCAAAAAGGGTCTTCCAATAATAATAGACATACTATCGTCCTCGGGAATATCAAGAATAACAAAGTCTGTTAAAATAGTAGCATTTGCAACCACAACAGGCACATCCTCACAAATACCGACATGTATAGCAGTTGATTTATTAGTCATTTGCAAAGATATTTCAGTAGGTGTCAACTTATTCAAATCGAGTCTACGATATAAAGAGAGAGGCATAACACTAACACCGGCTCCAAGATCACACAAAGCAGTTTTAACATAGTTTCTTTTAATGGAGCATGGTATAGTTGGTACTCCTGGATCTCCAAGTTTCTTTGGTATTCCACCCTTAAAAGTATAATTAGAAAGCATGGTGGAAATTTCAGCTTCCGGTATCTTTCTCTTATTTGTAACAATTTCCTTCATATATTTAGCATAAGGATTCATTTTAAGCATGTCAGTCAAACACATACATAAAAAGATAGGTCTAATCATTTCAGCAAAGCGAATCCTCATCATCCTTTTTCTTGGATGGATTAGGAGGAAAGGGCATGGGTTTCTGAACCCATGGTTCTCTTTCTTTACCGTGCTTCCTATCAACAAAGTCTCTCTTATCATAACATTGATTATCAAGCTCAACAGCAGTTTCAATCTCTACATCATTGTCATTACTAGGTTGAGCATCAATATGAACATCATCATTAACATTATCACTAGGTTCGTGTTCATTACCAGCTTGTGTTTCAGCATCAGAAATAGAAATATCATTGGGATTCTCAGGTGTGTCTACAACAGGTTCACTAGAAGCATGCAAAGTCCTATCATTTTTCTTTTTCTTCCTTTTAGAAGGACTAGGTGCATCTGCATTAGCCCTCTGAGAATCTTGCTCAATTCTCTTAGGATGGCCCTCAGGATACAAAGGTTCCTGGGTCACTTTACCTCCTCTAGTTGCAACTCTAACAACAAAGTCATTATTTTTACTATTCAATCCATTGAGCAAATCATTCTGAGCTTTAAGTACTTGTTCTACTTGAGTGGTAACCATAGAAGCATGTTTACTAATAAGTTTAAGTTCACCTTTAACATTAGCCATATAATCACTCAAGTGTTCAATCATGTAAGCATATGTTTCTATTGTCTACCAACATAAGCATTAAAGTCTTCTTGCTTAACCATAAAGTTATCAAATTGATCCAAACATTGGCTAGCAAACTTAGCAGGAGGGATTTCAACTTTATCATATCTATGGAGAGAATTTACCTTTACTACCTGTGTCGGGTTATCAAGACCATGTATTTCTTCAATAGGCGGCAAATTAAGACCATGTATTTCTTCAATAGGAGGTAAATTCTTAAGACTTCAGCTTTAATACCTTTTTCTTTCATAGATTTCTTTGCCTCTTGCATATCTTCAGGACTGAAAAATAGAATACCCCTTTTCTTAGGAGTTGGCTTAGGAGTTGGTTCAGGAAGTGTCCAATTATTATCATTAGTCAACATATTATTCAATAGAATTTCAGCTTGATCAACAGTTCTTTCCCTGAAAACACAACCGGCACAACTATCCAGGTAATCTCTGGAAGCATCGGTTAGTCCATTATAAAAGATATCAAGTATTTCATTTTTCTTGAGAGGATGATCAGGCAAAGCATTAAGTAATCAGAGAAGCCTCCCCCAAGCTTGTGGGAGACTCTCTTCTTAAATTTGCACAAAATTGTATACTTCCCTTAAAGCAGCTTGTTTCTTATGAGCGGGGAAATATTTAGCAGAGAAGTAGTAAATCATATCCTAGGGACTATGCACACAACCAGGATCAAGAGAATTAAACCATATCTTAGCATCACCCTTTAATGAGAACAGAAATAATTTAAGGATATAATAATAGCGAGTTTTCTCATCATTACTGAACAGGGTAGCTATATCATTTAATTTAGTAAGATGTGCCACAACAGTTTCAGATTCATAGCCATAGAAAGGATCAGATTCAACCAAAGTAATTATATCAGGATCAACAGAGAAATCATAATCCTTATCAGTAATAAAGATAGGTGAAGTAGCATAAGCAGGATCATATTTCATTCTAGCATTCAGAGATTTTTCTTTAAGCTTAGCCAATAGTTTCTTAAGATCACTTCTATCATTGCACGCAAGAAAGTCTCTAGCAGTTTCTTCATCCATAACATAACCCTAAGGAACAACATGCAATTCATATCTAGGGGGAGAATCCTCATCATCACTTTCATCAATATTATCAGTTTCAATAATTTCATTCTCACTAGCCCTAGCAAGTTGTTCATCAAGAAATTCACCAAGTGGCACAGTAGTATCAAGCATAGAAGTAGTTTCATCATAAGTATCATGCAAAGCAGAAGTGGCATCATCAATAACATGCGACATATCAGAATTAATAGCAGAAGCAGGTTTAGGTGTCACAAGTTTACTCAAAACAGAAGGTGAATCAAGTGCAGAGCTAGATGGTAGTTCCTTACCTCCCCTCGTAGTTGAGGGAAAAATCTTGGTTCTTTGATCTTTCAAGTTCTTCATAATGATAAGTAGATATAAATCCCAAGTGACTCAAAGAATAGAGCTATGCTCCCCGGCAACGGCGCCAGAAAATAGTCTTGATAACCACAAGTATAGGGGATCGCGACAGTTTTCGAGGGTAGAGTATTCAACCCAAATTTATTGATTCGACACAAGGGGAGCCAAAGAATATTCTCAAGTATTAGCAGCTGAGTTGTGAATTCAACCACACCCGGAAACTTAATATCTGCAGCAAGGTATTTAGTAGCAAAGTAATATGATAGTAGTGGTAATGGTGGCAAAAGTAACGGTAGCAAAAGTAATATTTTTGGGTTTTGTAGTGATTGTAACAATAGCAATGGAAAAGTAAATAAGCGAAGAAATATATGTGAAAAGCTCGTAGGCATTGGATCGGTGATGGAGAATTATGCCGGATGCGATCGATCATGTAACAGTCATAACCTAGGGTGACACAGAACTAGCTCCAGTTTATCAATGTAATGTAGGCATGTATTCCGAATATAGTCATACGTGCTTATGGAAAAGAACTTGCATGACATCTTTTGTCCTACTCTCCCGTGGCAGCGGGGTCCTATTGGAGACTAAGGGATATTAAGGCCTCCTTTTAATAGAGTACCGGACCAAAGCATTAACACATAGTGAATACATGAACTCCTCAAACTACGGTCATCACTTGGAGTGGTCCGATTATTGTCACTTCAGGGTTGCCGGATAATAACACATAGTAGGTGACTATAGACTTGCAAGATAGGATCAAAAACTCTCATATATTGATGAAAACATAATAGGTTCAGATCTGAAATCGTGGCACTCGGACCCTAGTGACAAGCATTAGGCATAGCAAAGTCATAGCAACATCAACCTCAGAACATAGTGGATACTAGGGATCAAACCCTAACAAAACTAACTTGATTACATGATAAATCTCATCCAACCCATCACCGTCCAGCAAGCCTACGATGGAATTACTCACGCACGGTGGTGAGCATCATGAAATTGGTGATGGAGGAAGGTTGATGATGACGATGGCGACGGATTCCCCTCTCTGGAGCCCCGAACGGAATCCAGATCAGCCCTCCCGAGAGAGTTTAGGGCTTGGCGGCGGCTCTGTATCGTAAAACACGATGAATCCTTCTCTCTGATTTTTTCTCCCCGAAAGTGAATATATGGAGTCAAGGTTGAGGTCGGTGGAGCGTCAGGGGGCCCACAAGGCAGGGGCACGCCCAGGGGGTAGAGCGCGCCCCCACCCTCGTGGACAGGTTGTGGGCCCCCTGACGTGGATCTTTCTTCCAGTATTTTTTATTTCTCCATTGATTTTTAGGTCATTCCGAGAACTTTTATTTCTGCACAAAAATAACACCATGGCAATTCTGCTGAAAACAGCGTCAGTCCGGGTTAGTTCCATTGAAATCATGCAAGTTAGAGTCCAAAACAAGGGCAAAAGTGTTTGGAAAAGTAGATATGACAGAGACGTATCAAGCGACAACCATATTGCTCCTGCCAGTTGCCGATAACTCCGTTACAAAACATGATCATCTCATACAATAAAATATAGTATCATGCCTTGACCATATCACATCACAACATGCCCTGCAAAAACAAGTTCGACATCCTCTACTTTGTTGTTGCAAGTTTTACATGGCTGCTACAGGCTGAGCAAGAATCGTTCTTACCTATGCATCAAAACCACAACGATATTTCGTCAAGTTAGTGCTGTTTTAACCTTCAACAAGGACCGGGCGTAGTCACACTCGGTTCAACTAAAGTTGGAGAAACTGACACCCGCCAGCCACCTGTGTGCAAAGCACGTCGGTAGAACCACTCTCGCGTAAGCGTACGCGTAATGTCGGTCTGGGCTGCTTCATCCAACAATACTGCCGAAACAAAGTATGACATGCTGGTAAGCAGCATGACTTGTATCGCCCACAACTCACTTGTGGTCTACTCGTGCATATAACATCTACGCATAAACCTAGCTCTGATACCACTGTTGGGGATCGTAGTAATTTCAAAAAATTTCCTATGCACACGCAAGATCATGGTGATGCATCGCAACGAGAGAGAAGAGTATCGTCCACGTACCCTCGTAGACCGTAAGCGGAAGCGTTATGAGAACGTGGTTGATGTAGTCGTATGTCTTCATGATTCGACCAATCCAAGTACCGCATGTACGGCACCTCTGAGTTCAGCGCATGTTCAGCTCGATGACGTCCCACGAACTCCGATCCAGCAGAGCTTCATAGGAGAGTTCACTACAAAAAAAATACACTCCCGTGATGATACGTGTTTGTCACAGTAGGTCGCTTTTTTTGTCATGCATGTACATCCATGACAAATTTATGATAGAATCAAGATAGTCATACCTGTGCTGTCGTAGAAGTGTTCCATGACATTACCGAAATTATCATCATGGAAGTGTCCACTTCCATGATGATAAATCGCGCGTCACAGAAGTGCTTTCGTCAAGGGTGATCGACACGTGGCATCCACTGTAACGGAACACCGTTAAGCTATCGGGTCGGGTTTTGGATCCGATATCCCGTTAACAGCCCCGACCAATGGGGATTTTCCACGTGTAAAATCATCATTGGCTAGAGGAAACACGTGTCGGCTCATCGTTGGGACAGATGTCATCCACTCATTGGACAGGAGGCGCCTATGATAGGTTGACACGTGGCACGGCCCAATAGTGGCCCATTCCGGTGAAAAAGGCCGGCCCAGTAAAAATTAGTAGGCCGGCCCATATAAGGCCTACTTGTGTCAGGTCTATTTAAGCCCATGGCCCATACGAGATGTGCCAATTCGGCCCGTTAAAGATTTGACACCATTGCAGCCCATCATCAGTTCGAGCCCGTTAACAGCCCGCTATATATTTGGGCTCAATATCGGCCCGATGAGATTTCGGCCTGTTAACGACCCATTTAATGGATGGGCCAATTTTCAAGATGTACATCTTTCGGCCTTTTAGCGACCCATTTAAATGTTGGGCTAATTTCCGGCCCGGTGTGTCTTTCAGCCTATTGACAGCCCATAAATCTGATGGGCCATTTGTAGTCGGACCTGAGTTTCGGCCTTTTAGCGGCCCATTTAAGTGTTGGGCCAATTTCTGGCCCGATGTCACTTTCAGCCTATTGACGGCCCATAAATCAGTTGGGCCAATTGTAGTCGGACCTGAGTTTTGGCCTTTTAGCTACCCATTTAAGTGTTGGGCCAATTCCCGGCTCTGTGTGCCTTTCGGCCTGTTAACGGACCATAAATGAGTTGGGCCATTTGTAGTCGGACCTTTGTTTTGGCCTATTAACGGCCCATGCCCTTCATGGTCCAATACCAGCCTGGTTTCTCTTTCGGCCTGCTAAAGGCCCACAACACAGTTGGGTCCTTTACAATACGACCTGACTTTCGGCCTCTTAGCGGCCCATGCTCTTCATGGTCCAATACAAGCCTGCTGTGTCTTTCGGCCTGCTAAAGGCCTACAGTATAGTTGGGCCATATGTAGCCCAAACTTACTAATGGCCTGTTAACGGCCCGTGAAATAAATTGGGGCCACTTGTTGCCTGCTTCGATGTCGGCCTGTTAACGACCCGGGAGGTAAGAGGGCCGACCATTAACTTTTGGCCTAGTAACGGCCCATTAACTTAATGGGCCCACTAAAGTTCGTTCATGTATTTAGGCCAAATTAGATAATTTGAGCCCATTACGACGAGCAAAGGTACGGCATACAAGGAATAACGTTGCACATCCAGAATATATTACAGGAAATTACATCCACTGGGCAATCAAAGATTGATGCCAGTGCAAATAAATGAGCAGAACCTAACCATCTACAACGTCACAATCTGCAACCTCAACACAGATGACGCCCATAAGCATGTGGGCAAGTTCTTGCTGCTTTGCCACACTGTCTCTGTAAACATTGATCAGTTGTTGTGTCGCACGACTCTGCACCTTTGATTCATCCACCATTTCCATCATTGCTTCAGCCATTAATTGGTTCACAAACATACATTTATTCCATCGCATTCGAGACAGAGGATACTGAACAGATTCAGATGGCGATTTTGGCAGGCTTGTATTATTGATAGTGGAGAGTGTCTTGACAACTGCGTCATAACATAAATTATGACAGGAACCAAACAGATTAATCATGAGTTATTGCCATATTACCTGGCCTAGATTTACTAGAAAGAAACAATGGGGTTGCCTTGCTGTTTTCAGAGTTTGTCTTCTTATCTTCAGCAGCCTGCACAAAATTAACACACTAGCATTGCTATCATTGGCCAAGTCAGATAATAGGAAAGCAACATTGACACAACGAATGTTTGGGCAACTAGCCTACACCAAATTAACACAATATGGCACAACTATCATCAGCCAGGTAAGGTAATCGAAAGCAACATTGACACAATGAATGAATGGGCAACCAGAGAAGCACTACAATTCAGTGATGTGTGTGATATGAGATAGCACATTCATGCAGCTCAGTACGCAAAACTACCAGGCAGTTTTCCTTACAAAAATCAGCATTGGTGCCTTTAACATTTTGCTACAACTAATTTTAGATCAAATAAAGGTTAGATTCAGGCCGATTAACAAAATACATGTTGATCTAAAAATATAGTGATATACAACAGGTACTTACATCAGCATTGGAGCACAGAGAATTCCCACAAGATATTTTCCTCGAATACGATCCCAATGGAGGAAGTCTTGTATTGTTTAACCTTATTTTCTAAAAGAGAGACGGGTAAGAAACATGTAGAAAATATGATCAGAATGCTATAAAATTTCATGATGCGAGGATACACACACGCTTCTTAGAATGGAGTTGACATTCTTTTGCTGGACTGGAGCGGACTAGTTCTTTGGCCACTGGAATCTGCTTATTATCAGTGGGAGTTGGGTTTCTCTGTGCTGGAGCAGTATCTATGAAAAATGGAGTTGGTTTATTATCTCCTGGCGTTTGGATCTTTTGCAAAGACCTGGTTTGTAACCCTTCAGATTCTAACATAGCCATCTTCCCCTTGCATGCCTTATATAGAAGAATGGTGATTCAGTTATAAAACATGCTACACCAGAGATGGAATAGGTACTGAAGAATAGAAAGGCATGACATATTGACATGCATTCACTCCATCCGGAAATAAATGGATGGGTCTAGGCGTATTTCAGTTCTAGATACATCCAGTTTTATCCATTTCTGCGACATTTAATCCGGACGGAGGGAGTATGATGTAAGAGCTAGGGATATGTTAGGACAACACAGTAAAAAAAACACTAAAAAACCCACTGTAGAACCAAAGTATTCAAACCCACTAATATGAGATAGTACACTCATGCAGCTCAGGATGCAAAACTACCAGGCAGTTTTCCTTGCAAAAATCAACATTGTGGCCTTTAATCATACATTTTGCTACAACTAAATTTAGATTATATAAAGGTTGGATGCATGCCGATTAACAAAATACATGCTGATGTAAAAATATAGTGATATACAACAGGTACTTACATCTACATTGGAGCATAGAGAATTCCTGCAAGAATCTTTCCTCATAAACGATACCATTGCAGAAAATCTTCTATCTGTTAAGCTTATTTTCTAAAAGAGAGATGGGTAAGAAACATGTAGAAAATATGATAAGCATGCTATAAAATTTCATGATGCAAGGATACACACACGCTTCTTAGATTGAGTTGACATATTTTTGCTGGACTGGAGCGGACTAGTTCTTTGGCCACTGGAATCTGCTTATCATCAGTAGGAGTTGGGTTTCTCTGTGCTAGAGCAGTATCTTTAAAAACCGGAGTTGGTTTATTATCTCCTGGCGTTTGGATCTTTTGCAAAGGCCTTGTTTGTCACCCTTCAGATTCTAACATAGTCGTCTTCCCCTTGCATGCCTTGTATAGAAGAATGGTGCTTTAATTATAAAACATGCGGCAACAGAGAGATGGAATAGGTACTGAAGAATAGAAAGGCATGACATATTGACATGTATTCCCTCCATCCGGAAAAAATGGATGGGTCTAGGTGTATTTCAGTTCTAGATACATCCCTTTTTAACAAGTTTGGCAACATGTAATCCGGACGGAGGGAGTATGGTGTAAGAGCTAGGGATACGACAGGACAACACAGCAAAAAAAACACTAGTTGAATGTAAAATTGTATGCTAGCGGAATACATACAGAAATAACTAAGGCAACATACACGTGTATGATTGGGAAAATAAGATGGCATTGCAACAGAGCACTAGAACAACACTTCAATGTAAAAAACATGGTATGGTAGACAGATGAAGTACATACTGATGAATAACAATGCATAAGATATTCAGAAGCATGATATCCAAATTAAGCAGATGGCATTGCGATAGAGTAGAATGACAGTACTTAAATTTGAAAACATGTTATCATGAATGGAATAGGTACTGAAAAAAGGAAGGCATGACATATTTACATGCATGATCAGCATGCTAAGCACATGGCATTGCAACAGAGTAGATACACTCCAGGACATTATATGCATGTTGTACCCATATCACAGGCCAAGTTAGAGCATGGACCTTGTGGGGTGAAGAGGATTCATCATCTTTCTGCAAGTCTTCTGGAGAACTGCCTTTACATGTTCCATCATATTGGGTATCATTGACATCAAGTTTATTGGCCTTTACGTTGCTCCGTGAGGTTCTTGTGGATATATCAGTGTGTGCAATTATATCTGACATGCATGGAAGACAACTAGTAGTTAGATTTATGTAATGAGTGCCTGTAGGAGACGACATAAATAGTAGGACTGGGGTTAACTAGCAGCAACAGGTCTCATAAACTAAAGGGAGAACATAGATGAAAGCTACAGAATATGTATCGTTTGTACTCGAGATTAACTAGATGGCACACAAAAGTATTAAAGAACAACATACGAAATACTAGAAGTGGTATAATACTATAATCACCAGCCTGTGGGATAGCATTGGCTGATGGATGATAACTATGGAACAGTGTTACCTAAAGAACAAGTATCTTAGCTGAACTATGGAACAATGTTAACTCCGGAACAAGACCCGTAAGAGATCAGCATGAATATACAGTGAAATGTGATGATCTATTTTCCATGCTTAGATGAATAACAAAGCCATAAATGTTGCACACAAGTAAGATGAGGGTACAACCTATCTGGCTGCCATCCATAGGAGTGAGCATCATGTGCTGACTTGTGGATGGCCCAGCAGTTGTTGTGGCAGTGCATGTCGGGCACACGCATTCGATGCAGGGAACTGTTGAGTGGGGACTATAGCTCCCTTTTGGTGTATGCTTCCCTTGTTGGAGTAGCTGCGGTGAGTCGGAAGATGGTGTGTCTGAAGATGCAGATAATGCATAATGTTAAGAACGACATATCTCTTTGATCTGAAGAAATACACTAAGAGATCAACAGCAAGGTACAAGAGTGGTCACACGTCTGTTGACTGAATACTAAATTGGGGTCACATGATTTTATTTTATTTTGGTACTGTTCGATCTACGCCGGATGGCTAGCCATCTTGTGCCTCCCGACTGACACTGTTCGGAATCTTCCCCGAAGAGCCAGCGACCAACAGCAGAGCAGCCTGCCTCCGCCATCTGTGGCCCCGGCCAAAACCCCGCTCCCCGCCCCACTGCACTGTCGTGGTTGTGCCGCCCCCGAGCCAATCCACAAAGACTCCCCGTCATCCAGATCCGGCGGCGGCAGTACCTTCAACCCACGCAACTCTAAAAGATAGCCATCTAAGCGCTGCTTCTGCGGCGAACTTTGCGGCCCCACACCCTTACGTTAGACACCAGCCAATCGGTAGCCTAGGAGCTCTGCCGTCTCGAGGGGTTCTGCTTCCCATTGCAAATCGATTGGCCCAGAATAAAAATTCAGACAACTGACGCCTAAATAAAGTGATTTGAGATGAGGGTGCGACCTATCTGGCAGGATGGTGAAGTAGGCAGGTCCAGCTTCTGAGTCGGTGAGGCCGGCGCGGTTGCGGTGGCGACCGGCGGCAGGGAAAGAGCGATGTCGCGACAGTCGACGGCTACGCCGAAGCAGCGCCAGGACTCTGGACGGATCCAAAGTTGGAGCCGCTCCGGCGCCGTGAACAACGGCGAGGGTGAATCGGCTCCGGTACGGTTCACGTGGCCGTCGTCGAGGCAGCACCAGCAGCACGGAGTAAGAGGCACATGGCCCGATGCATGACGACAAATGGACAACGTCTCTGGCATTAGGGAGGAGGGCGACTGTGAAATTGGTGCGGTGGGGGGCGCCATGGAGGTGGGGCTGAGGTTTCACGGCTCGGGAGAAGGGAGCTTCCCGGGGAGAAGGTGATTTGGCGCCCACGAGGTATGAATGGGGGCGGGCGGGGGAAATTGGGAGGGGGGTGGAACCATGTCTTACGGACACATTTGTCTGAAATGTGAGGGGGAGTTACAGTTCTACCCTTGCCTATAGGCTTCTCGGCTTGGGTGTGTGTACCGAGGGTCGGGGATAGTAGAGTAACTTTGCTTCTCTGGGCGGGAGCGATTTCGGGCGAGGAGGGCGTGTTTTGAACTATAGTGGGCGCGAGCGATTTCGGGCGAGGAGAGTGTGTTTTGAAATAGTGGGCGCGAGCTATTTTGGGCGAGGAGAGCGTGTTTTGCCGACCATGGTTTATGAATTATTCGGCACATGTCATTTCGGCCGAGGAGAAGGCGCGCTTGGATGAAGTTACGAACCTACCCTCGATGTACAACGGGCCAATTGATGCGTGTCCCACATAGGACGGTAATTTCGCGTCTCCCATTTATTTGCTCGGGCGAATTCCACTGAGCAGAGAGGATGTTTAACGGTTCGTTCAAATTTTGGGAGAACGAGCATCCACGTCTACCTTACCAAGTCGATTCGGATCAAATTTTGAAATATTAGCTTGCCACTTCTTTTTTAGATGGAGAGATGATGCTCGGGAGTAATGTGTTTTTACATGCTCATTGCTATTGATTTACTATATGACAAATAGTTGACCCACTCAAAAACGCGAATCAAACCCAAAATGAAATATCTTGATTCAATGAAATAGCTCGTTCAGTAGGTCAAAATAGTGAACTAAATCCAAAATTGAACACCTCAATCGAGTAGCATGTTGTACAGTATTATAGTACTCCATGAACATGTTGAAAGTCACTCTAGCTAGTCCAAGCTAGATATCTTGGGTGCACTCATCGTACGCACACAGATTCCTTGGCTCTTTGCCTGTAACTCTCTCATGCACCACTATGTCGTCTCGGAGCTCTTCCCCCCTCTCTCAAACTCTCCATCCACCCGGGTCACACATACACATGCATATCTCACTCGCACTCGATAGGCCCATCTAAAACTCTATCTCTCCCCCTCGTTCTCTCTCCATCTCACACGCGCACACACACAATCTCATGCCCAGCTAGCCAAGTATGATGGTCTCTCACTCAATTGTAGGCACACGCAGTCCCCCCTATATGTATATGACTAGCTAATCTCAGTCTCCATCACAAACATGTGCATGGTCTATCTCGATTTCTCTCGGGGCATCTTTCTATCGCGCACGCACTCCCTCGATCTCCCACCCATATAGTCCCCTCACGATCTCGACGGGGTCTCTCTATCACAAACACACCCTCTCTCCCTCCTCATGCGTCCATGCCATCCATGTGTCCCTCTCGACCTTTGTTCCTTGTTGGCCACACCTCTATTGGACATGTATACAGGGGTGTCTCTCTCCGCTGCAAACAATCACACGCTAGCTATCTTCGTGTATCTCCTCGTCTCGCTTTTCCATCTCGGAGATGCATGCGTGATATGTTCGCATAACAAACGAAAAAACACTCACTCTCTCTAATTTATCATTTGTTGTCACTTTCTCTTTCACACACATACTCTTTTTGCACACTTACTCATTCTCCTTCACACGCACTTGATCTGTCTCGACTGAGGCACTCTCCTTGGTCCATAGCATATAGATTTATTGAAAAGTCAAACATCACAAAGTTTGACCACGTACGTGGAGAAAAAGAATTACATCTAGTATGGCAAACATATGCCATTAGATTCACCATGAGATGTAGTTTTGTATGATGTATCTTTGGTATTGTAGATATAAATAACATTTGCGTAAACCTGATCAAAGTTTCCAAAGTTTGACTTCTAAAAAATTTACATGCACTGCATTATCGAGCGGATGGAATATCTCTTTCCCCCTCTCAGCTATCTGACGCACCACTCAGCCTTATCAGGGCTCCTCAATCTATCTCAAACTTTATTGGTCATTTTGGTTCGTGACCTGACCCTCATGCCTTGATGGCCGGTACTGCCTGGTGTGGACGTGAGATGTAAAATATTTCTGCCTGGCCAGGCTTGTGTGGTGCTGAAGCGTTTGGTTCATGCTAGGGCCAGGCAAAGCATCAACGTCCCGTCAATCAATCCATGCATCAATTATTTAATGCTAATATCCATCCATGTTGCTGTTAGCCTCGTGGCCACATGACCAGGCACGACCATGCGTTCGAAATCGGTCGCCTGGGCCAGGCTACTTGCAGTGTCTGGAGTTCAGCCAGGCTAATTAAAGTGCAAGGGAACCCATGAGGCGGGCTTTCTTTTTCATAGGGTAGCAACCAAACAAGCGTGCATGAAATCCAGCCACAACCCCAGGCCAGGCAAAAGATGCTCAGGACGCAAGCCAAACTGGCCTTATATCTCTCTGGTTCACACATACACATGTCTCGCTCGCGCTATACATATAGACCCATCCAACACTCTCTGCCCTTGTTCTCTCTCCATGTGACACGCACCCCCCTAAGTACCATAATCCCTCAATCCATCATAGGTGCAAGCACTCCCCCTCCTAAGTATGACTATCTCTTACTAGCCAACATGAACACACATATTGTCTCCTTCCATCCATACGTCTATCTCGATATATCTCGGGGCATCTTCTATCGCACACACACCTTGTCACTCGATCTCCCACCCATGTAGTCCCATCACGATCTCCAGGGGATCTCTCTATGACAAACATACACTCTCTCCTCCCCATGTCTGCATTTTCTCCGTATGTCTCTCTCGACCTCTCTCCCTTTTTTGTCAGACCCCTCTTGGCCACGTGCTAGGGGTCTTGGTCTCTCGGTTCCAAACAACCACACACTATCTCCTCACCTTGCCTCCGTTGTCGAAGATGCATGTGTGATATGTTTGCATAAGACACACACGCTTTTCTCTACTTTTATCGTGTGTTGTCCATGTCTCTTTCACACACGCACACACACTTTTTTCACTCTCTCTCTCTCTGTCTCTCTTTCTCTCTCTCTCTCTCTCTCTCTCTCTTGTTAGGGACTCTGTCACGTCCATAAGCATATGGATGTTTTGAAAAGTCAATCCTTAGAAACGTTTGACCAGGTATATGTGGAGAAAAACATTTACATCTGGAACGATCATTAGATTAATCACAACATTTACTTACCTCATACAATCATTTATCTTTGGTATTGTAGATATAAGTAATTTCTTTGTAAACTTGGTCAAAGTTTCAAAAGTTTGACTTAAAAAAATGTTGGAACTACATTATCAAACGGAGGGAGTAGCTCTTTCTCTCTCTCTACTATCTCTCACGGGCCTCCCCTCTCACTCGAACTCTCTATACCGTCGGATTATACGCTCACTGTGTCAGCGTATAGCTCCATATATTGTTTAGTTGACCGGTCAACCAATCCACATGCTGCCTTGTCAGCTCGTGTTCTGTATCTTCGTGTGCTGGCCCATGTGGCCGTGGGTGAAAATAAGTAAACTAGATGCCCATCTGACATGCGGTGAAGTAAACAAAGTTGAAACCACTCGGGGTAGCACCCCGCACGCTAGTAAATTGAGGGCGCATTGAGGACAAACTTCTTGCGCGCGAAGGACGCACTCGCGCACAATTCACCACTGCGCGTCGGCATGCACAGAAGGACGCACTCGCGCACACCCAGCACACAACACACACCAGCACACGTGTACACATCTAGGAGTAGAAGGCCGTGGAAAAATCTGGCACGATGGCCGCTGCCAGAGCCGTCCACGCCCAATCTTGGTGTTTCGTGCAATGCACGGGCATATACGCATGGGAAATTATGTCGAACAGGGCTAGTCGTAAGCATGCTAGCTCTACAGCCATGATGATAGTGACTGCAGACGGTGAGGCTGACTATGGTATGCCGAACACGGCGCCTATACTCAGGTGTCATCTCCGGCGCAGGGTCTTGTCACTTCACTGTGAGGAGCAGCACGTAATAATTTGACCAACGGGTAGTACAGTGCTAGTACTCCTACTACTACATTGGTAGTACTACTACTAGTACTAGTAGCACCACCGTCTGGATTTAGGAGTACTACCACGTCCACCGGCACCGAGGAACGTCTCCAGGTAGTATTGCTTAGGCTGCCAGGGCGAGGGGCCGCTTGGACGAGAACTTCGTCTCCTTGTTCGATGAGATCCTCGTTGGTTTCCTCGACAAGTTCACCGTCGTCAAGAAGCTTGCGGACGACTTTGACATAAGCCTCCAGCCGACACGCCCAGGCTCTGCGATGCCCGCCACCCTCAACGGCCACTATGGTAACAACCTCTTCGATGCATTGGTGGCCCTGCGACTGCCCGCCGTCGCGCTGGAGAATGTCCACCTCGAGGTCGCGCTCGCCGCACATCGCCTGGCGCAGCAAGACACCACCGACATAATCACCCACGTCTACGCGCAAATCGTCCACAAGGACTACTACATGCAAGAGGAGGACGATAGGACACTGGCCTTCTTGGAGCGCAGGGCATCCTTGGATGGCACTATTCAGAAGCATGTTGAGCTCTCCTCCAACGCCGCTGCTCATCACACGTCGGTTGGTGACCCGACGCACTAAGGCGTGAGGATGTCGTTGAATGTTGATGGATCCGTATGTATTTTTATCTTTCCGTCAAATCCATGTAGTAGTATATGATACTACAGTAATGATCTTACCTTTCACATCAACTTCATAATTTTCGTACGTACTCCATGCATGAATGGCGCCATAACCAAACTTCTCATTACTCTAGGAAAAATCGTTATTTTCTATCTATCGGTCGCGCCATGGAGCAGAACCAAATTTTACAAGTTACGAGTTCAAAAGGAAAAGCCTGCCGTGTTCGCGTCGCACCCCCACACGGTTGGTCCGGCACGCCACTCAAGCGGGAATGCGTGCGGTGTTGCATTTTCACTTACAAGTGGGACCGCAGTTGAGCAAACCGACTGTCGGCAAACCCCCACCCCGCCCACCGCGCGATGGCTGAGAAAACAGGTGGGAGAAGAGATGGCTGTAGCACGGACTCCAAGAAAATTGGTGTCGGATGGGACTCGTGTGGGTGGCGTGTGCCGTACTGCTAGACGTGAATGCTACTGAGTTATGGCCCATGCCACCCCATTATATCGAGCCTATATCGAGGTACGTAGAACAAATTTCCTGCAGTCTGTGCTCAGCCCTCCTCTATCTCTCTTCTCAGCCAGCCAGCGGACGCGCGGAGCCCATCGTCTGTTTGCTCACATGCGGCCCCACATGTTAGTGAAAACGCAAGAGGACCCACTGAACCTGCACATCTTTCACCTCGACGTGCTGGTGATGAAAAACAAATCCAATAAAGATCTTCGGTGCCCGCTTTTGGAGTTACTCAAGAGTAGTAAGATTCTATTTACAGTTTAACCCAAGATGCACATCTCGTGGCTTCAACTACCACTCTATTTTCTTTCATGACACGACCTGGATGCTGGATGTCCCACGTGTCAGCAAAAGGAGGAAGAACCTGAATAAATCTTCGGTTCTGCTCTCGGATTAAACTAGTGGTGCTAACGTAAATTTTTATTATGTACTCCCTCCGTTCCAAAATACTTGACTTCCATTTGTCCAAAAATGGATGTACCTATATACTAAGACATGTCTAGATACATATATATTTTGACAAATAGAAGGCATGTATTGTGCAACAGAGGGAGTAGAATGGATGCAAGTTTTTGTATTGGGAAGAAGAGTACATCCATATATTGATAGAGCGCAATTTAGTAGATGTTACATCACTTTTAGCTAGCACAGACGCAAGATCGAGCCTCCGCAGATCAACAATGAATGCGTTGAGAAGGCACTAATCCAACTTACAGGAGTAGTAAAATGTATTCTTGTGGTTCTTGTTTTCTTTGGTCTTGCTTTTCTAGTCAAAATTATCGTTGGAGTCTGTGCAAAATGGAGGTGCGTTTGGGGTCGTGCGTTGGAGTTGGCCTTACAAGTGGGAACGCAGTTAAGGAAACCGACTATCGGCAAACCCCCACCTCGCCCGCCGCGTGATGGCTGAACTTAGAGAAACGACGAGGTTGAAGAGATTGCTCTAGCACGGACTCCAAGAAATAATATGGTGTCAGATGGATGTCGTGGTGGTAGCGTGTGCCGTACTCCTGGACGTGAATGCTTGTTCTGGCCCATGCCACCCTACTACTCCCTACTACTTACTCCTACTATATAGTACTAGTATCGAGGATTCGAGGTGCAGGTTACGTACAATGAACACATTAACATATGGATACAGTAAAAACACCCGCCCGACGCGCGAAGCATCTGAAGCTATTACAAATAGTGTACTACTATTGTTGATTGGCCTCATCCGATAACCTGTTACAATGCACGTACAATTATGTATTCGGAAAATATATTTTTGCCTCGTCGCACCACTCACTCAGAGAAGCGACTCGAAAGCCATTCATAAATTTAGTAAGTTTATCACACACATATCATTTTATTACATACAACAGGTTATCAACCCACATCGACAACGAGGATACATTATAAATACTAAAGTTTTCACCACACAACAAATAACAAGCAATGAAATGAACTTCAACTCAACCATTCCTCGGCGTTGGAAACGCTTGCTTTGAACCACAAGTGATTATCTGGGACAGGCCATCGATTGTCGATCTGGAAACCAACGCAGGACTGATCATCCAGGATGAAGCGGCCTACTATATCCCTACAAGGGTAGGGAACCACACAAATGTCCGAGGTATAGACACAGTTGCTTCTCATAAATGTGTCAACAACAGTTGGATCGCCTTTCACCATCATCAGATAGTTTTGTCCAAGGAAGAGCGAGTTTTCTCCAAGACTATCAATTCTATACCATGGAGAAGGAGTTGGCGCTAGCACACTAGTATCCACCCCGAATACCATGCAATGGGTGTTGGAATAGGTCCGGAGAGTGCGACCATGGGAGACACCTGCTTCCTTAGCAGTAACATCATCAGTGGGCTGTATACACACAAGAAGAGGTGATCCATCGGAATTAGTTGCCAGGCGCCACAGAGTATATGGGCGCTGCTCGTCCTCATGCTCGTGATCATCACCATCGTCATCTCCCCCTTGGTTATAATTTTTTTCAAGTATAGGTGGTGGGATGTTCATAGGACCTTGGAAACACAAGAAGAAGGTTAATTAGTAAAGGGAAACTTGCTAACCCGCATGCATGTGGATGAAACAATTATAATTACGGTGGAAGACAAACTTACCGAAACTATGAGGATGCCATGCAAAAACAGTGCCACGAGTGGTGGCAGCAAACACAAGGCGCTCGTATTGAATTGCATCACAGTACTCATCCGTGTACAGAAACTGATTTTGAGCAATATCCATCGAGTGAAACCATCAAGGACGGCAACAAGCTTGTCGAAGATAGCAACAACATCATAGTTGCTGTAATTCCAAGAGCGGTTGGGAACTCCACAAATTGCTATCTTCCATAGAATACAGTCACCATGATCGTATTTGAACATGCGTACATTACCGGTGTGCTCAACCTCTGGGCAGTGTGCTGAGATTTTTGGAAGTGGAACCCAGTGACGAGTGTACACATTCACAAGTTCCCACTCGCAGTTGGACCCAATGTAAACAACCCAATCTCCATTTGCGCCCGCCCAAGCCTTGCCCTCAAGCGATGGCATCTTAACATCATACGTATCATTATCAAGCGGCATCAACTTGCACAGGGCGAGGCCTCCGTCGTGCCGACGCCAGTCATCATCAGGGTCACGGCGAAGAAGATAGGGGAGATCAAACCGCTCCTTGACTCTTGGGTTCTTTGTAATGATGTTATTAGTTGAGTCGAGAATGGGCTTGAACGTACCTGCCATGCTAGCCGAGGTGATGACGTCGCACCGATCAATGAGTTCCTCCACCACGTCATCTTTCAGATCGGGGCAAGAATAACGGGGTCGTTTCCGGCCTGTTCCCTCCATGGAGAAGACGATCGAACAATGGCAGAAGAAAGGGTGAAGGGCTGAAGGAAAATGGAGGAGGGAGAGGAAGAGCGTGCGACAGCAGTTCCAAATCGAGAGGGAAAGGCGAAGAGTCGGTGGACGTTTGCGAGTTTGCCACGGTTCACGAAGAGGCGCCCCGGCCTACACGCCCGTTCAGAAATACTCCTACTACTCGCCGTCGTCTCACTGATATGTTGGAATGGGACCACATGTCAAAGAAACATGGTGTGTAATTTCTCGTGCAAAATGCGATTTGGCCGCGTTGGCCCGAGGTGCCACATTAGTTATCGACCTTTATTTTTAAAATGGCGTGCCGATCAGTTTTGAAGCACGACTAACTAGTACTGTACGCAGAGACAATATAAACTACTCTACCACTACTCCACCTCCAGTACTAGTAGTATAAAAAAGATATATAGGCTGGAGCTTGAGGGCTTTCTTGCTAAGGGCTACCCACTTGCTTCTCACACTACCACCCTATCTCCAGATCTAAAAAAGACGGCCCCTCTCTCCCTCCTCATTGGTGGTCACAGATCCGCCGGGGAAGAAAAGGACGTGCAATGTTGACGCACTCGTCGTCGGCGAGCGAGGTCACGCACTGACGACAAGGCCGTCCTCTCAGACCTAGCGCCCGCGCGGGATGGCCTCCGTCCCCAAGCTCGCCGCCGTATTGTGTGTGGAGGATGACGACCACGAGAGAAGCCACTTCCCGCCAATCCTCAGGTATGCTACCTCTTTTTGAACCATAACCTTGTTCTATTGCCCGATCTGCCACATCGTTGCATGTGGATCTTTTTCCACTCCACCATCTTCCCAATTTGCTATCCTCTGGTATGCTGGCCATGCAAACGAAACCATAATTTGCACTATTAAAGGAAACCCTACTTCTTGCAGACTAATCCATGTCAGGGTTGAATAAGGAAAGGAAGGGAGACTGTACTGTCCAAGAGAGTAGGCATCGAACACGCATCTAGGTTGAAAAGGGGAAAATCAGTAGCTAAGGAACGAGTCTCATGTCTCTTGGTTGAAGAAGGGTAGAAAGGCATGACAACGCAATAGAGAATGACCAGGTCGATCAGTTTGTTGTCCTCGCATAGGAAAAAAGTGGCTAAAGAGAGCAAAAATGGGACGTAATCCACATATGCTGCCTGGATATTTGTTGCTCTGGGCAACCATACCTCCTCACCACTCTGCGTCCATGGAGGTACATCGTACTGGAGCGCCCACTGTCCGAATGGGCCTCCCATGCTCTTATTGCCACTTTTTTTTGCTGTTAGTATAACGCCAGCAGTCAAGTCAAGCAATGCTACTGCTAAAGTGATGCCACATTTAACTAATGCCGCTCTCAATCTAATGCCACCGATAAATTTAAGCAATGCCATTTAATGTCACTGGATTATTTTAGGGTTAGCTGTTGATTGTGGATGTATTAAAGATTTTTCAGCTAAGGCATTCTAATGCTGTTGCACAACCAGTATACCAACGATGAAACTTGTTACTACCTTCAGATTTTTGCACTGTTAATGCTTATAGATTACATACCTCACTTTCATGAGATAAGTTATTTTTTTGTGCAGTGTCACCAAAATTCCAAGGCGCTGATGTCATTTTATTTTGGTTAAACCGCACAGACAATTATGAAGACAAGAGGAAAGGTCAAGAGTGGGCACCTCCTCCTCCGGCTGTTCTCTTGATTCGTTCGATCAAGTTTTTATGTTTGATCGATTATCAAGATTGGGATAACAATTTTTAAGGTCCCCCCGAGTTCGAAATGATATTTACCTTGGAGGTACATGGTTTGCAATTTTTTTATACTGTCATTAGTTAATAATGCTAGTTACCTTCAGACTTTTGTATTTGGTTTAATGCTCATGCAGAGCTAGTATAGCAATGCTGAAACTTGTTACCTTTACATTTTGTATTGTTAAGTCTTATAGAAACCTTCCAGTGCTAGAGTTTATTGAAATCTGTTCAGTAAAACCACTGTACTGTACCCTGTAATAAACTAACTACTCTACTGTTGCACTAGCCACTGGATTAGTGTATATTTGTAGTATTCGAATGGTGTTGCATTAGCGTATGGACATAAATAAAGTGTGGCAAGCTTTCCCAGATATGTGCTCAAGAAAACTACTACCTGTTTTTCTAAATACTAGACGTTTGGGTACTTTAAATTAAACCGCGAAAACGTCTTATATTAAGGAATAAAGGGTGTAGAGTTCACTCAAATTATCCCGATAAATCTAGTCACACCTTTGTTAAAATTAATGTTCATTATGTTATCAAAGGAGGTCTGTATGTTTGTCTCTAATGCCTGTCGACTACATACCTGACATCATGATGTAATGTTAAGTCATTTCCTTTTGTACAGTGTCACTGAATTGTCAAGGCGGTGATGGCATTTTATTTTAGTAGAACTGCACAAAATTTGCTTAAAAGAAGAGGAAAGGTCAGGAATGGCTCAGTTTTTCAGAAAAAACTATGTATGCCTTCCTGACATCAGCCGTTGTTGCTTTATTTATTCCTTCAAACAGGTGGTTAGAAACAGTCTTGCTACCTTTTCCCATTATGAAATTGGAATGCTTATATTTGTGAGTCTATGCTTCAACTAGTGCCACTTCTAGAGTAATCACACTTTCAATATCTATGCAAACAGGGATGCTCGATTTTAGTGGAACTGCACAAAAAGTCCAACTGGTTCAACATTAGGAGCATGTTTTTTTCCAAACCTTTATATCCAATTGGTGGCACTATGAGTTGTTCATTACGAAGGTACATGGTTTGCTACTATCTTGCTACTCTTTTTGTACTGTCATTAGATAGTAATACTAGTGGTTTGCATGTGAATTTATTGGCAGGGTGGACCTACATTGGAGGTGCAGGACAGGATTCAATGATTGGATGATCAATTTCGGTTGTATTGATTTCACCTCTTCCATCACTACGAACATGGATATCCTTGGTCTGATGAAGAATAGGTGCTATATTTCTGCTCTGAACCAGCAAATCAATTCAATATGAAATTGTCCAGGGCAAAACATAACTGTATCAGATTGTCCAGTGCAGAACATGACAGATGCTATGCGGAAGAGACATGTTTAAACCGAAAATACAAGGTGTGGTATATGTTTACTAGCTGCTTGATATTTGTGCAGACAGAGATGTCTGCCCTTTGCTATTTGGCAAACAAACAAAGTGTCCGCAATTTTGGTTGAACTGCACAAGAGAATAGTATAGTCACTGCATGCAGTGCCATTTGAAAATAGACACAGAAATATTGGATAGTCACTTCATGGACTGCAGAAAAGTAGTACTGTACTATTTATTGGCCAACATTAGGTGCTTCATTGCTTTGGTTTGATTATACAATGGGCATCATTTTGCCTAAGTTAAAGTTTGTATTCCGAAAATAGTCTCGCGGTGTGATCGAGAGAAGACCAAATCATATTGCAGTGGATGTTCCTCCATCATGTGTGGTTCATTCTCATGGTTCCAGCTATTGGTGAAACCACTTACGTTTGCAAGAGGAATTGTAGACTTCAAAAACAAATTTTTCTTTCAGTCTGTACTGAATGTTGGCCAAGAGAAGCATCCATGTTAGTAGGAAGAACAGATGTTTTTTCTAGATCTCTACTTTTGGAGCTACATATTTGTATATGATCTGTTATTATATATCTTAATATTTTTGTTGTTGATTTGTTATTGTATATCTTAATATTTTTGTATATAAACTTGGTCAAAGTTTGTAAAGCTTGACTTTGACCAAAGCTAATATGCGAACTAAATAAAAACGGAGGGAGTACCTCCTTTCCGGTTGGAGGGCTTAATTCAAGCCTCTCACCAACCAAGGTACTCCCTCTGTCCGGGATTTATTAGTCCCGTGAGCAAAGCAGCAAGACCAAGGCATGGAAATAATTAACGGCATGCAGAAGTTTAAGCCTAATTAATTCCAGCGATTTAAGTGGCTGCATGCGTGACGTCGGCTGCGACTCGTTGCATGCTGCTTTACGTACTGCCTGCGAGCGATTCTGAGTGCCTGCATGCAGCTGGCCGTAATTAAGGCAGCTAACTGATGTGAAAAAAGATACGCTTTAAATCCGTGGAATCATTATTGACAAGGAGGGAGATGATTCGAGTGCACTCGTTTGACTGCCATGCCGGCGTGCGACCCAGACGGGACGACACAGTCATAGTTTCAGTTTCTCTAGTTTTCCACGGCAAGCTGGCGCGCTAAGCCATTATGCATTGAATTCCGATGACCGTCGCGCTACCTTCCGCCTATAAGTACTGTTTCCCGGCCTTCTCAGGTGCCACTGTGACCCAACTCGCCATATCCTCATAAGCCCCCACCGGCCCGACGCCGCTCGCCACGTCCGCCATGCCCCCGCCCGTCCGCGGTAGGCGACGCTGGAGGCGGTCACCGCCGGAACTAGTGTTCGGGTTTTCACCGGAAGGCAGACGGAGGGAGGAGGCATTCTATCTATCTTTAGATGGCAATGCGGAGATCGAGGAGTTGTTGGAGCGCGACCGCATGGCGGAGGAGCATGAGTTGTTGGAGCGTGACCGCCTGGCGGAGGAGCAGCGTATCACCGATTTGCGCCGCCAGCGGGACATGGAGCAGCAGCGCACTGACGCTCTGAGTCGCGAGCAGAGCGCCCGCAACTGGGCCGACTACGTGGAGGCCGGCGCCCGGAAAATAGCCCTGGAGGCTGTCGGGCATGCACGCGTTCGCGACGCTGATTTTTACTACCAGCTCGTCAAGTGGGTTTCCCGCTTGGAAGCCAAAGCTTTGGTGGATCACACCGGCATGGAAAGGGCCAACGCACGTGAGCAACGCGCCCTATCGCACCTCTGGCAAGTCTGAGGCGAGGCGGAGGACGCCGGTGCCAGCGTTTAGCATGGACAGCAGATGGCAGCCGGCATCGTCTAGTTAGCTAAGAGTAAGTTAGTACTTGTACGCTACTAGAGTGTTAGTGGGAGTAGATAGTTAACTTGGCTATGATGGTTGTCAATGTGGAAGTTCAGTACTCTATATGTGGATCAGACCTGTTACTTTGGTCTGAATGTTGAACTTTCTATTTGAACGTATGGAATGGGCTATTATTTTTTTAAATGGGTTGTATTTGTCCTCCATGGTTTAGAGGCTGACTTGTGGGCCTAGCAAGTTGACGCGTACACAATCAGGAGATGATTGTACGTGGAGAGGATGACAGCAGGGACCCGCCAAGGTCATGGCAATACACAAGCAAGTGCCTCCTTATTTCAAGCCAATAAAAAAATGGCTCCTCCTAGTGGATTTCTGACATCTGGGTCCCATGCCATTGTGAACGTAGTCAATAAACGAGAGAATTGCACAACGAGCGGCTGACACCAGGGACCCAGCAGCTCGCCCAATTATTTTTGTTTTGGGTTAATTTGATAAATGCCACTCCAAATCTGGTGTATCCGAGAAATGCCACTGCAATTTCCAAACTTTGAAAAATGCCATTTCATGCCATTTCTAGTGGCATTTTTCGAAGTCTGGAGTGACGTTTTTCAAAGTTTGCAAACTGCAGTGGCGTTTTTCAAAGTTTACAAAAATTGCAGTGGCATTTTTATGAATCGCCATAATTGGAGTGGAATTTATCTAATTTTTTTTGAGATGGAAGCAGGGTGTCAACTGGGCTGTGCGGGACACTCTGGCCTGTCTAGACAGCCTTTTCTTTTATGTTTACCACAGACCAGCCCAATAGTTCTTTCTCTTTCTGAAAATGGCTAGCCCAGTTCTTTTGTGATTTGTCAAGTAAGTCGCTTTATCAGGCCTGTTGGGCTGCAAATCTTTCAAGACGAGGAGAGCTTCATTCGGCTGGCCGAGAAAATGGCCTATGAGTAATGAGAAATGGGCTGTACATTTTTAAAACACATCAAACCGGCAATTATTTTCAAATATCTTTTTTCATTTCGAGATTTTAAATTGCATTGATTTTTATGCATGGACAATTTATTGGATTTTATATTGATATACATTTATTTTTAAAATCAGTCTGAATGTGACTCGAAATTTCGGGATTAAAAACAGTTCAGACCGCACCGACATATGCAAAATTTCGTATAATTTTTTGACCGTGGCCACAATATGGGCTGTAATGCTAACATAAAGAATATGGGCTCCAAAAAAACCCGTAAGAATTAGCAAATGGGCTGTAAATTATTTGAAATAATGGCAGATGGGCTGTATGCTGTTTTCCACAGATTTGAGGCTTTCCACAGATGGCCTTTATACTATTGGATGTCCATCCAACGGCCGTCATGCTTCTTCAATATCTGCTCTTCCTGCTCCAGCCGCTCAAACAAGCGCCGACGGGACTACCTGCTCCCTCCTCCTCGCGGCCAGCTGTGCTGCCGCGCCGGCCTCACCACCCCACCATACTCCCATCGCAGGCCTAGCCATCCCTCTACTCACCCACACCTGCTGTTATTCTCCGGCGATGGCAGACGAACCAGTAAACCCTCGTACAGTCGTACTCCCCTCCGCGTGGGAAACAAAAACAACGGCCGAGTCTTTCCTGCCTCCGTGTCGTTCCCTTCCTAGTCCTTGCCGTCGTCCACCGCCCTGGTGCTCTCGGCGTGGCGTGGTCAGCGTGGTCAACGACCGACATGCATCTGAAGTGGACTGTACGTGGAGAGGCTGACAGCTGGGTCCACGGCCGCACGCAAGGAAATGCCTCCTTATTACGCGCAAAATAATGATTTCCTCCACCTTACATCTGGGACCCACCGAAACGGCCTCTGTATTTCGCGAAAAAATGTTACCGCCGCTGATAGCTCGGACCCACCAGCTATATCTTCGCATGCAAGGAAGTGCCTCCTTATTACGCACAAAAAAATGAATACTCCCCCTGCTAGCTGGGACCCAGTATAGTGGGCCTACTAAGTTGACGGGGACGAAGGGCTTTGTCAACTTAGTCAATATGCACGATTCTAGCTCGACTGAGAGTACGATGTCCATCCAACGACCGTAGTGCTTCTTCAACCTCTGGTCTTCTTGCTCCAGCCACCCAAAGCAGCGCCGGTCGTGCCGCCTGCTCCTGCCTCCCATGGCCGGCTGTGCTGCCGCGGAGGCCTCACCGCCCCCATACTACTTCCACCACTGGCCAGGCTATCCCTCCACTCCACTCACCCACACCCCCCGTTATTCTGCGGCAATGGCAGCGCAGCCGAACCAATGAACCCTCGTACTCCTCTCCGCGTGGGCATCCACTGCCGCGTCTTCCCCGGCTCCGCGTCGTCCCCTTCCTAGGCCTCGCCGTCGTCCACCGTCGTGGTGCTGTCGGCCCAGCGTGGTCAATGTCGTCAACGACCGAATTCCATCGGAAGAATACTGTACGTGGAGAGGCTGACAGCTGGGTCCACGGAAGCCGCAAGGAAGTGCCTCCTTATTACACGGAAAAAATTATTCCTCCACCTGACCACAGGGACCCACCGGACGCCCACCAGTATATCGCGAAAAAAACATTTGCCCCTGCCTGCTGGGACCCACCCGATGGGCCCCCGTATTTCGCGAAAAAAACGTTCCCCCTGCTGTCAGCTCGGACCCACCGGAAGTACCTCCTTATTACGCACAAAAAAATGAATACCCCCTGCTAGCTGGGACCCACCTTGGTGAGAGGCTGACTTGTGGGCCTACTAAGTTGACGGGGACGGAGGGCTTTGTCAACTTAGTCAATATGCACGATTCTAGCTCCAGTGACCGTACGATGTCCATCCAACGGCTGTAGTGCTTCTTCAACCTCTGGTCTTCTTGCTCCAGCCGCCCAAACCAGCGCCGGTCGTGCCTCGTGCTCCTGCCTCCTGTGGCCGGCTAGATGCGGCGGAGGCCTCACCGCCCCCTACTACTCCCACCGCTGGCCAGGCCATCCCTCTACTCACCCACACCCCCTGTTATTCTGCGGCGACGGCAGCCTCACACCGCAGTGAACCAATGAACCCTCGTACTCCTCTACGCGTGGGCATCCACTGCCGTGTCTTCCCGGCTCCGCTTCGTCCCCTTCCCAGGCCTCGCCGTCGTCCACCACCCTGGTGCTCTCGGCGCGGCGTGGTCAACGTGGTCAAGGAACGGCTTCCATCGGACGTGGACTGTACGTGGAGAGGCTGACAGCTGGGTCCACGACCATAGTAAGGAAGTGCCTCCTTATTACGTGTAAAATAATTATTCCTCCACCTGATAGCGGGGACCCACCGGACGGGCCACCATATTTCGCCCCCCTGACTGCTGGGACCCACCAGCTACATCTTCGCACGCAAGGAAGTGCCTGACAGTCGAGGCCCACCTGGTCGAAGCGTACGTAGCATTGTCATTCTGGTCGCGAACGTGTACGTACATATATACTGGTGGATGTAGAGGCGCGCACGTGTCGTAGTAGAGGCGGCCAGGGTGCAAGAAAGAAAATACGGCCACGTATGTGTACATACGGGCGGGGTCTCAAACGCCTACTCGCGCATACGTACGGCGAGGGCTCGTGTACATGGCTGGGTCGGAACGAAGAAACAACATCTCGTGTTCATGGGGAGGCAACGGAATGCATCATGTTCATGGGGAGGCAACGGAATGCGTCGTGTTCATGGGGAGGGCTTGGACGGAACAGGCAATGGAAACGAGGCCTGGCGTACTACAGAACGGAGGAAACGACCTTGTGTTCGACCGGCCACGTTCGAAACGGGATCCTGTTCATCGGGAGGGGTCTGGCGTACCGCAAAACGGAGGAAACGGACCTCCTACGGTCGAAATGGGGGTCCTATTGATCGGGAGGGGTGTGGCATACCGCAAAACGGACGAAACAGACTTGTGTTGGAGCGCTACGGTCAAAACGGGGGTCCTGTTCATCGGGAGGGGTGTGGCGTACCGCAAAACGGGACTCCACGGGATACTGTTCATCTCCACCGTCGACCCCCTCCAGCCTCCACGAGCTACTGTTCATCCACCGTCGACCTCCTCTAGCCTCCACCTGCGACTGTTCATCCACGGGCTCCTGTTCATGCAGCCTCCACCGCGCGCTACTCCACCGGCTACTGTTCAACCAGCCCTCTCCACGGGCTCCTGTTCAACCACCCCTCCACGGGCTACTGTTCATCCTGCCCTCCACCGTCTACTGTTCATCCAGCCCTCCATGGGGTGGTCCTGTTCATCCAGCCCTCCATGGGGTCCTGTTCATCCAGCCCCAACCAGCTCGATCGATCGGGGTCCTGTTCATCCAGAGGCAACACCACGGGGTCCTGTTCATCCACCCCCACCGGGAACTGTTCATCCAACCCACCCCCCCGCAACGCTCACTGTTCATCCAGAGGCAGCATCGATCGGCTTCAGTTAGCAGCAGTAGCGAAGGAATTGCTCGATCGGGTTCAGTTAACAGCCATCGATCGATCGCTCGGGTTCAGTAACGCGTAGCCTGCAGTGCAATCGCTCGGGTTCAGTTAGAGCCCAACGCCTCGCTCGGGTTCAGTTTGAGCCAACGCCTCGCACACACGCGCGTACGTGTACGAGAGAAACGCGCATCGCTCGGCCCCTGACCTCCCACCGTAACCGGGAACTCCCCGAAATTTCCTCGCCCTCGCTTCTACCATGGTTTTTTCCGTCATGGACGGCCCAAAGAATGTCATGCAGCTGCGTCTCCGGCCCGCCCAGGACGAAAAGCCCATTTTCTGTCATGATTTTTTGTCATAGAAGTAGGAGCCCACCACATCTATGATGATACCGGGTTTTGTCACAACTATCATCATAGAAGTGTCATATGTATGACATAATTTTTTTTCGTTCGGCCCAAAATGTCACGAATGTGTCTTTTTTTGTAGTGGTTCCGTCAGCACGACGACGTGATGACGGTGATGATGTTGCTACCGACGCAGGCTTCGCCTAAGCACCACTACGATATGATCGAGGTGGATTACAGTGGAGGGGGCATCGCATACGGCTTGGAACAATCAACTTGTGTGTCCTAGGGTGCCCCCTGCCCCCGTATATAAAGGAGCAAGGGGGGAGGCCGGCCGGCCCTTGCAGGGCGCGCCAAGAGGAGGAGTCCTCCTAGTAGGAGTAGGACTCCCCTTTCCTACTCCTACTAGGAGGGGGAAAGGAAGGAGGAGAGGGAGAAGGAAAGGGGGGCGCCCCCCTTCCCTAGTCCAATTCGGACCAGAGGGGGAGGGGGCGCGCGGCCTACCTTGGCCGGCCCTCTCTCTCTCCACTAAGGCCCATGTGGCCCATTACTTCTCCCGGGGGGGGGGGGGGGTTCCGGTAACCCTCCGGCACTCCGGTTTTCTTCGAAATCACCCAGAACACTTCCAGTATCCGAATATAGTCGTCTAATATATCAATCTCTATGTGTCGACCATTTTGAGACTCCTTGTCATGTCCTTCATCACATCCTGGACTCCGAACTACCTTCGGTACAACAAATCACATAAACTCATAATACCGATTGTCACCTAACGTTAAGCGTGCGGACCCTACGGGTTCGAGAACTATGTAGACATGACCGAGACACGTCTTCGGTCAATAACCAATAGCGGAACCTGGATGCTCATATTGGCTCCTACATATTCTACGAAGATCTTTATCGGTCAAACCGCATAAAAACATATGTTGTTCCCTTTGTCATCGGTATGTTACTTGCCCGAGATTCGATCATCGGTATCTCAATACCTAGCTCAATCTCGTTACCGGCAAGTCTCTTTACTCATTCCGTAATGCATCATCGCGCAACTAACTCATTAGTTGCATTGCTTACAAGGCTTATAGTGATGTGCATTACTGAGAGGGCCCAGAGATACCTCTCCGACAATCGGAGTGGCAAATCCTAATCTCGATCTATGCCAACTCAACAAGTACCATCGGAGACACCTGTAGAGCACCTTTATAATCACCCAGTTACGTTGTGACGTTTGGTAGCACACAAAGTGTTCCTCCGGTAATCGGGAGTTGCATAATCTCATAGTCATAGGAACATGTATAAGTCATGAAGAAAGCAATAGCAGTAAACTAAAATGATCAAGTGCTAAGCTAACGGAATGGGTCAAGTCAATCACATCATTCTCCAAATGATGTGATCTCGTTTATGAAATTACAACTCATGTCTATGGTTAGGAAACATAACCATCTTTGACCAACGAGCTAGTCAAGTAGAGGCATACTAGTGACACTCTGTTTGTCTATGTATTCACACATGTATTATGTTTCCGGTTAATACAATTCTACCATGAATAATAAACATTTATCATGAAATAAGGAAATAAATAATAACTTTGTTATTGCCTCTAGGGCATATATCCTTCAGCTTCTTCTGCTCGTTCCTCACCTTCTGCAAGGTACAGCCCCACCATCTCACGCCGAACACGGTGGTGCTGCTCTCCGCCTTCGTCGCCCTGTGCGAGGGCTATCTCAGTGTGCTCCCCACCCTCGAGCTCTGGGGGGGAGCTCTTCTTCCTCAAACTCGGCACCGCCGCCAAGGATGAGGTGGCCTAGTGCGGGGCCTGCGTCGCGGTGCGGCGCTCGGGTTCCGGGGTCCGCTTCCCGACCCTCGCCTTGATGCAGTCGGCCAAGATGTGGAAGAAGTCGTACTTCTACGTCGAGAACATCCACTTGGCGAGGGACTATGTCAACCTGCCGGCTTACATAGCCGGCCCGCCTGCCGAGCCCTGCATCGACTGGCAGTTTCGGCAAAAGAAGTTGTCGGCCGCCTCCTCCGCCGCTCTCACCCCGCTCCAGGAGATGATGGAGGAGGAGGGCCTCATGGCCTCAGACTTGCTGACCGCCTTCGTGGCGTGCCGGGTGCTGCCCCTCCAAGCCCGGCCCCACCTCATCAGCAACATGAGTGGGCGCCGGGACCCATGCCGGATGTGTACCAAGGAGCTACCGGACGTGGAGGTGGTCCGGCTGGTCAACTTCTTCTCCAACTGCAAGTCGTCGAACACAGAGTGGCGGTTCGGCAAGGAGCCGTATAGCCGTGCGAACCCGCCGCCTGTGGTGAGTCTTCTAGATCTTCTGTCTTCATTATTTCAAATTTGTTCTGGCCGCCTGACCACTCGACTGCGGAGCAGCGTTTCTCGGTCTAGACGGCAGATGGCGCGCTGGCCCCAGGTCACCAGTACCAGGAGGACCGGGCGGAGAGTGACGCGGACGACCCCGAGCTGGGGGCGGCCGCCATGGAGGAGGACGACGCCGTAGGAGGCTGCGGCGAAGGAGCAGGCGGCTCCTCAGGAGGCGGCCTCGGGGAGTGGCCGGATGACGACGAGGAGGTCGACGAGCCGCGCCGTATTCGTGGCACCGACAAGACGGGCGCTGGCTCCTTGGCCGCGCCGACTGCAATAGGCAGCACACCGAAGTGTCGAGCCAGCGCCGGGCTGTATGGCAGTCGGCCCAAGAAGCCCAAGTCCTCAATCGCCGCAACCAAGCGGCAAGAGGGCGCCGCAAAGGCGGCCCTCCTCCAAAAGGCCCCAAAGCGGCTCCCGCTGGTGTCCGGGTAAGTGCCTTGATTCTCTTCGTGTTTCTGTTTTGCGTTTGCTTTTCTTCTTCTTCCAAACCTCTTATTCTCCTTTTCTTATCTGGTTGAGCAGGGCCCCACTTTCTCTCTCGCGGGCCCTGTCTGGCTCAATGATTGGGCCTGCAGACAACCCCGCGAGACCCCATCGCGTGGACCCGCTCGCCGCCCTTAAGGAGGCGACGGAGAGGAACGTGCGGGAGGTGTGGGAGGAGCAAGAGGCCACGGCCCGGGAGAAGGCGGAGGCCGACGTGGCGGCTAAGGAACAGGCGGCCGCGGCTGCCAAGAAGCAGGAGGAGGAGTCCCGCAGCCGGGCTCTAGAGCCCGCCGTCCCGCAGCACACGGTTCCGCAGGCGCCGACTGGAGGAGTCGGTGGCAACCAGCTGGCCCTGGAGAGGGGAGGAGGAGGCCCCGTTATCTTGGAGGCGGGGGCGCCTCCGCACGCGCCGACTGCCGACGTGCCGGGTAATCGGCCTGAGGTGCCGCTGTCTGGCGGCGAATTGGTGGTGGGGCCGACTCCTATGACTCGTTCTCCAATGCGCCGGCCTCCGGAGAAGGTGGTCTCAGTGCCGCGGCCAATAGAGATCGGGGCCGCCAGCTCGTCGGCCCCTGACACTGAGGCCACCAATGGCGCCCCATCGGGTTGGACGTCTGGGGGCGACACATGTGTCTTGAACGTAGCTGCACAAGATGTCCAGGCCCAGTTCAACGCCCAAGGCGCCACTCTCCAGCAATATACGCAGGAGTTCTTGGCGGCGCGGGCAGCCGTCCGGGTACGTTTCTTGCTTCTTATTCTTGTTTCTTGCAATCTTCTGTGGGGGCGCACCAGCGCAGCCACTTGGTGTAGCCCCTGAGTTCCCGGCCAGCTACTGAGCAGGCAGATCGGAACTTCAAGTTAGTTCCGAGTGCTGACTTGTCTTTTCTCGTTCTTGCTTTCGTTGCAGGACTATCACAACATCCGCGTGGCCGCCTACAACTCCAAGTCCAGGAGCTAGCCAAGCAGACCGCCGACCTGAACCAGAGCCGGAGTAAGTATCCTGTCTTCCTTCTCACGGGGGCGCTGATGACCCACAAGTGTAGGGGATCTATCATAGCTTTTGTGATAAGGTAATGCTAAGCAGTTTTCAGTAAGGTATTCTCTGCAAGCACTGAAATTATCAGTAACAAATAGTTTTGTGATAAGTTAATTTGTAACGAGTAGCAAGTAATAAAAGTAAATAAGGTGCAGCAAGATGGCCCAATCCTTTTTGTAGCAAAGGACAAGCCTGGACAAACTCTTATATGAAGGAAAGCGCTCTAGAGGACACATGGGAATTATTGTCAAGCTAGTTTTCATCACGTTCATATGATTCGCGTTCGGTACTTTGATAATCTGATATGTGGGTGGACCGGTGCTTGGGTGCTGTCCTTAATTGGACAAGCATCCCACTTATGATTAACCCCCATTGCAAGCATCCGCAACTACAACAGAAGTATTAAGGTAAACCTAACCATAGCATGAAACATATGGATCCAAATCAGCCCCTTACGAAGCAACGCATAAACTAGGGTTTAAGTTTCTGTCACTCTAGCAACCCATCATCTACTTATTACTTCCCAATGCCTCCCTCTAGGCCCAAACAATGGTGAAGTGTCATGTAGTCGACGTTCACATGACACCACTAGAGGGATGACAACATGCATCTCATCAAAATATCGAACGAATACCAAATTCACATGACTACTAATAGCAAGACTTCTCCCATGTCCTCAGGAACAAACGTAACTACTCACAAAGCATATTCATGTTCATAACCAGAGGGGGTATTAATATGCATAATGGATCTGAACATATGATCTTCCACCAAGTAAACCAACTAGCATCAACTACAAGGAGTAATCAACACTACTAGCAACCCAAAGGTACCAATCTAAGGTTTGGATACAAAGATTGGATACAAGAGATGAACTAGGGTTTGAGATGAGATGGTGCCGGTGAAGATGTTGATGGAGATTGACCCCCTCCCGATGAGAGGATCGTTGGTGATGACGACGGTGATGATTTCCCCCTCCCGGAGGGAAGTTTCCCTGGCAGAACAGCTCTGCCGGAGCCCTAGATTGGTTCCGCCAAGGTTTCGCCTCGTGGCGACGGAGTTTCGTCCCGTGAGCTTGCTTATGATTTTTTCCTCGATGAAAGACCTCATATAGCAGAAGATGGGCATCGGAGGGCCACCATGGGGTCCATGAGGCAGGGGGCGGGCCCAGAGGGTAGTGCGCGCCCCCACCCTCGTGGCCAGGGTGTGGCCCCCCTCTGGAACTTTGTCTGCTCAGTATTTTTATTAATTCCAAAAAGGACTTCCGTGAAGTTTCAGGACTTTTGGATCTGTGCAGAATAGGTCTCTAATATTTGCTCCTTTTCCAGCCCAGAATCCCAGCTGCCGGCATTCTCCCTCTTCATATAAACCTTGTAAAATAAGAGAAAATAGGCATACTTTTTGTAACATAATGTGTAATAACAGCCCATAATGCAATAAATATCGATATAAAAGCATGCTGCAAAATGGACGTATCAACTCCCCCAAGCTTAGACCTCGCTTGTCCTCAAGCGAAAGCCAAAATTGAAAAATATGTCCACATGTTTAGAGATAGAGGTGTCGATAAAAATAAAATACGGACATGAGGGCATCTTGATCATTCTTAGAGCAGCAACATAGGCCATGTCTGATTGGCATTCAAGTCTGTCTTCCATTGCTTGAAAAGGCCTAGCACCGTAAGTAGCAATTGGCTATGTCCAAACTCAAACGTCGTATTTTATCTAAGCACACGAGTCGTAATAAGGAAAGAATACATAAGAATGGGAAGTATCCGCTAGTTATAACGTAGTATAAAGAGAGCTATTTCATGGATCTTGGTCACAATAAAAAGATATATATATATATATTGTCATATGATCTCTTATGCTAAAGTAACAATTCAATCACAACTTCAAGTATGAATCATAAACTTTATTGAAAACTAACAAACTATAATCTCAGTCATTGAAGCAATTGCAATTTATCATAACAACCGAAAGAGTCAATATAAGAGCTTTTCAGCAAGTCCACATACTCAACTATCATTTAGTCTTTCACAATTGCTAACACTCATGCAATATTTATGGGCATGGAGTTTTAATCGGACACAGAGAAAGATAGGGGCTTATAGTTTTGCCTCCCAACATTTTACCTCAAGGGTAATGTCAACAATAATAGCTCATGCAGACTCACATCCAATTAGCTATATGTATCTGGATCTTTCCAACACATTGTGCTTGCCAAAGGATAAAATGTAAAAAGGAAAGGTGAATATCACCATGACTCTTTGCATGAAGTATAAGACAAGAATAAAACATAGGCCCTTCGCAGAGGGAAGCGGAGGTTGTCATGCACTTTTATGGTTGGATGCACGAAATCTTAATGCAAAAGAACGTCACTTTATATTGCCACTTGTGATATGGACCGTTATTATGCAGTTCGTCGCTTTTATTTCTTCCATATCACAAGATCGTATAAAGCTTATTTCTCCACATTAATAAGTCATACATATTTAGAGAGCAATTTTTATTGCTTGCACCAATGAAAACTTACTTGAAGGATCTTACTCAATCCATAGGTAGATATGGTGGACTCTCATGGAAAAACAGGTTTAGGGATATTTGGAAGCACAAGTAGTATCTCTACTTGGTGCAAAGAAATTGGCTAGCATGAGAGGGAAAGGCAAGCTCAACATGTTGGATGATCCATGACAATATAATTTATCTCAGATGAAAGAAAACATAACCCATTACGTTGCCTTCCTTGTCCAACGTCAACTCCTTAGCATGTCATACTTTAATGAGTGCTCACAATTATAAAAGATGTCCAAGATAGTATATTTATATGTGAACCTCTCTTTCTTTATTACTTCCTATTAATTGCAATGATGACCAAAACTATGTTTGTCAACTCTCAACAACTTTTATTCATCGTACTCTTTATATGTGAGCTCATCACTCTCCATAAGATCCATATGATCTCTTTATTTCATTTTATTTCTTCTCTTTTATTTTATTCCCTCAAGATCATAGAAAAATAATCAAGCCCTTGACTCAACACTAATCTTTATTATATATAGCTCACGGACTCGATTACATAGGAAGATCATAAAGCAAAACTCACAACTAGATCATACTAAAACTTTATTCTACTAGATCAAGATATTATCAAAAGGATCGAACTAAGTAAAATGGTAAAGATAGAAGTGATGGTGATACGATACCGGGGCACTCCCCCAAGCTTGGCAGTTGCCAAGGGGAGTGCCCATACCCGATGCCCAGTTCTTCTTTGTTGGTGAAGAAGGTGTTGGTGATGATGGGTAGTCGCACATCGAGCGTAAGATATCCTCCAATTTTCGGATAATGCCCTTGAGTGCGATGATATGCTCCTTCAACAAAATATTTTCACTTGTGAGATACTTGTTTTGAATGCAAGCTAACTCAATCATCTTGAAAGCTTCAATCTCCGTTGGGGTAAAGAGATTGTGGTGAGGTTGAAGGATGTCTTCTTCTGCTACTACTGGAACTTGATCCCCCATGGCCTTCTTGATCCCATCATCCTTGTTGATCTCTCCAGGTTCTTCTCTCTTCATCTCTATCTTCATCAGCCAAGCATCGTTGCCCTCATTGTTGGAGGAAGAGGGAGACGACATGATGCTTGGCCTTGACAACCCTGGCAGAAAACAACTTGAAACAAGAACAGGAGATTTTTGCGTGATACAGTGGTCAAAACCTTTGGGAGATTATATAGTGAATTTTTACCGACCAAAAGAAGTATCATGCAAGAAAACGAAGTCCGGAGGGCACACGAGGTGCCCACGAGGCAGGGGGTAGGGCACGCCCTCCACCCTCGTGGAAGCCCCGTGTCCTTTATGGTCTGCTTCTTAATTTCCTATTTTTCTAAATATTCCAAAACATAGAAAAATTGCCATTAGAACTGTTTTGGAGTCGGTTTACTTACCGTACCACATACCTATTCCTTTTCGGAGTCCGAAATGTTCTGGAAAGTGTCCCTTATGTATTCCTCCGGGGTTACAGTTTCAATAATATTAGTTTCAACATTTACGGGATTACCTGAGATATAATGTTTGATTCTTTGACCGTTCACCACCCTCGGATATGTGCCTTCGAAGTTGTTGATTTTTATGGCACCGGAACGATAGACCTCCTCGATGACGTAAGGGCCTTCCCGTTTAGAGGGAAGTTTTCCTGCAAAAAATCTTAAACGAGAGTTGTATAGAAATACATAATCACCTACATTAAACTCACGCTTTTGTATCCTTTTGTCATGCCATCTTTTAACTTTTTCTTTAAACAGCTTGACATTTTCATAAGTCTGGGTTCTCCATTCATCAAGTGAGCTAATGTCAAATAACCTCTTCTCACCGTCAAGTTTAAAGTCATAGTTGAGCTCTTTAATAGCCCAATATGCCTTATGTTCTAATTCAAGAGGTAAGTGACATGCTTTAGCATACACCATTTTATACGGAGACATACCCATAGGATTTTTATATGCAGTTCTATAAGCCCATAATTCATCATCAAGTTTCTTGGACCAATTCTTCCTAGATCTATTAATAGTATTTTGCAAAATTAATTTGAGCTCTCTATTGCTAAGTTCTACTTGGCCACTAGACTGTGGGTGATAAGGAGATGCAATTCTATGCTTAACATCATACTTAGCAAGCATTTTACGAAAGGCACCATGAATGAAGTGTGAACCACCATCAGTCATTAAATATCTAGGGACTCCAAACCTTGGAAAAATAACTGCTTTAAGAATCTTAATAGAGGTGTTATGATCAGCACTACTAGTTGGAATAGCTTCTACCCACTTAGTAACGTAATCAACAACAACTAAAATATGTGTATACCATTAGAGGAAGGAAAAGGTCCCATATAATCAAAGCCCCAAACATCAAATGGTTCAATAACAAGTGAATAATTCATAGACATTTCTTGACGTCTACTAATATTACCAATTCTTTGACATTCATCACAAGACAAGACAAAGTTACGGGCATCCTTGAAGAGAGTAGGCCAATAAAAACCAGATTGCAATACCTTGTGTGCAGTTCTATCTCCAGCATGGTGCCCTCCATAGGCTTCAGAGTGACACTTTCGTAGGATCTGTTCCTGTTCATGCTCAGGTACACAACGTATAATAACACCATCTACTCCTTCTTTATAAAGATGTGGGTCATCCCAAAAGTAATGTCTCAAATCATAGAAGAGCTTTTCTTTTGCTGGTATGTGAAACTAGGTGGTATAAATTTAGCAACAATATAATTAGCATAATCAGCATACCATGGAGTAGTACGAGAAGCATTTATGACATTTAATTGTTCATCAGGAAAGCTATCATCAATAGGTAGTGGGTCATCAAGAACATTCTCTAACCTAGACAAGTTGTCTGCAACGGGGTTCTCAGCTCCCTTTCTATCAATAATATGCAAATCAAATTCTTGAAGCAAGAGAACCCATCTAATAAGTCTAGGTTTAGCATCTTTCTTTTCCATAATATATTTAATAGTAGCATGATCAGTGTGAACAGTTACTTTAGAATCAACAATATAAGGTCTGAACTTATCACAAGCAAATACAACTGCTAAAAATTCTTTTTCAGTAGTAGCATAATTTCTTTGAGCATTGTCTAGAGTCTTACTAGCATATTGAATAACATTTAATTCCTTATCAACTCTTTGTCCTAGAACAGCCCCTACAACATAATCACTAGCATCACACATAATTTCAAAGGGTAGATTCCAATTAGGAGGTTGAATAATAGGTGCAGAAATCAAGGCTTTCTTAAGTATTTCAAATGCTTCTACACAATCATCATCGAAGACAAAAGGAATATATATTTGTAATAGGTTAGTCAGAGGCTGAGAAATTTTTGAGAAGTCCTTAATGAACCTCCTATAAAAACTGACATGACCAAGGAAACTTCATATACCTTTGATGTCCTTGGGACACGACATCTTTTCAATAGCGTCACCCTTAGCTTTATCAACTTCAATACCTCTTTTAGAAATTTTATGCCCCAAGACAATACCTTGATTAACCATAAAGTGGCACTTCTCCCAGTTTAAGACAAGATTACTTTCTTCACATCTCTGCAAAACTCAATCAAGGTTTCTCAAGCAATCATCAAAAGAGGATTCATAAACGGAGAAATCATCCATGAAAACCTCACAAATCTTTTCACAAAAGTCAGAGAATATAGCCATCATGCATCTTTGCAAGGTAGCAGGTGCATTACATAAACCAAAAGGCATACGTCTGTAAGCAAAAGTACCGAAAGGGCAAGTAAAAGTGGTCTTTGCTTGATCATCAGCTTACACGGGTATTTGAGAGAAGCCAGAGTAACCATCTAGAAAGCAAAAATGTGTATGTTTGGATAATCTTTCTAGCATTTGATCAATGAAAGGCAAAGGGTAATGATCCTTTTTAGTAGCTTTATTTAATTTGCGGAAATCAATTACCATTCTATATCCTGTAATAATTCTTTGCGGGATTAATTCATCTTTATCTTTAGGAACTACAGTAATACCTCCCTTCTTAGGGACACAATGGACAGGACTTACCCACTGACTATCAGCAACAGGATAAATTATACCTGCCTCAAGGAGCTTTAATATTTCCTTTCTTACCACTTCTTTCATCTTAGGATTTAGCTATCGTTGGTGATCAATAACTGGTTTGGCGTCTTTCTCCAAATTTATTTTGTGTTGACATAGAGTGGGACTAATGCCCTTAAGATCATCAAGACTATATCCAATAGCAGCACGGTGCTTCTTTAGAGTTTTCAATAATTTTTCTTCCTCCTTCTCTGAAAGGTTAGCACTAATAATAACATGATATATCTTCTTTTCATCAAGATAAGCATACTTAAGAGTATCAGGTAAAGGTTTAAGCTCAAACACGGGGTCAGCCTTGGGTGGAGGAGGATCCCCTAGGATTTCAATAGGCAAGTTGTGTTTCAGAATAGGTCCCTGTTTAAAGAATACTTCATCTATTTCCCTTCTTTCATTCATGAACATACCATTTTCATGGTCTAGCAAATATTGTTCTAAAGGATTAGTAGGAGGCACGACAATAGAAGCAAGACCAATAATTTCATCTTTGCTAGGCAATTCCTCATCACGGGATTTTCTACGAAAATTAGCAAAATTAAACTCATGAGACATATCCCCTAAACCAACAGAAACAATATCCTTATTGCAGTCTATCTTAGCATTAACAGTATTCAAGAAGGGTCTACCAAATATAATGGGACAAAATCTATCTTGTGGGGAACCAAGAACAAGAAAATCAGCAGGATATTTAACCTTCCCACACAAGACTTCAACATCTCTAACAATCCCAATTGGTGAAATAGTATCTCTATTGGCAAGCTTAATGGTAACATCGATATCTTCTATCTCAGCAGGTGCAATATCATGCCTAATTTCTTTGTATAAGGAATGAGGTATTGCACTTGCACAAGCACACATAACACATAAGGCATGATAGCAATGATCTCCTACTTTAACAGAAATAACAAGCGTGCCTACAATAGATCTATGTTTATTTTTAGCATCAGGTCTAGCAATTCTAGCAGTCTCATCACAGAAGTAAATAACATGCCCATCAATATTATCGGCCAAGAGATCTTTAACCATAGAAATATTAGGTTCAACTTTAACTTGCTTAGGGGGTTTGTGTGTCCTTATATTACTTTTGTTGACTACAGTTGAAACTTTATCATGATCCTGTATTCTAACAGGGAAAGGTGCAACTACATTTACTTCAATGGGAGGATTATATTTAGACCACTTCTCCTTAGGGAGATCAACATGAGTAGCAAAGGATTCACAGAAAGAAGCTACTATCTCAGAGTCAAGTCCATATTTAGTGCTAAATTCACGAAAAGCATCGGTATCCATAAAAGATTTAACACAATCAAACTTAGGTGTTATACCCGACTCCTTACCTTCCTCGAGGTCCCAATCTTCAGAGTTGCGTTTAATTCTTTCCAATAAATCCCATTTGAATTCAATAGTCTTCATCATAAAAGATCCAGTACAAGAAGTATCAAGCATGGAGCGATTACTGAGAGAAAGCCGAGCATAAATTTTTTGAATAATCATTTCTCTTGAGAGCTCATGATTGGGGCATGAATATAACATTGACTTAAGCCTCCCCCAAGCTTGAGCGATGCTTTCTCCTTCGCGAGGCCAAAAATTATGTATATAATTACAATCACAATGAACAAGATGCATAGGATAAAACTTCTGGTGAAATTCCAATTTCAATCGCTTGTAGTCCCATGATCCCATATCATCACATAGCCTATACCATGTCAATGCCTCTCCCTTCAATTATAAAGGGAAGACCTTCTTCTTGATAACATCATCGGGCGTACCCGCAAGCTTAAATAATCCACAAACTTCATCCACATAGATTAAGTGTAAATCAGGATGCAATGTTCCATCTCCTGTAAAAGGATTAGCTAGCAGTTTCTCTATCATACCTGAAGGGATTTCAAAGTAAACATTTTCAGTAGGTTCAGTAGGTTGAGGAGAAACTCTTTGCTCTACTGGTCGGGGTGAAGATACCCCAAACAAGCCCCTCAACAGATTATGTTCCATAGTAATAAGTGACTATAAATTTCAGCACACTATATAAATTTTCCTTACCAAATTCCACCTACCAAAGGCGCTTCACTCCCCGGCAACGGCACTAGAAAAGAGTCTTGATGACCCACAAGTGTAGGGGATCTATCATAGCTTTTCGATAAGTAAGAGTGTCTAACCCAACGAGGAGCAGAAGGAAATGATAAGCAGTTTTCGGTAAGGTATTCTCTGCAAGCACTGGAATTATCAGTAACAAATAGTTTTGTGATAAGTTAATTTGTAACGAGTAGCAAGTAATAAAAGTAAATAAGGTGCAGCAAGATGGCCCAATCCTTTTTGTAGCAAAGGACAAGCCTGGACAAACTCTTATATGAAGGAAAGCGCTCCCAAGGACACATGGGAATTATCATCAAGCTAGTTTTCATCACGTTCATATGATTCGCGTTCGGTACTTTGATAATCTGATATGTGGGTGGACCGGTGCTTGGGTGCTGTCCTTAATTGGACAAGCATCCCACTTATGATTAACCCCCATTGCAAGCATCCGCAACTACAACAGAAGTATTAAGGTAAACCTAACCATAGCATGAAACATATGGATCCAAATCAGCCCCTTACGTAGCAACACATAAACTAGTGTTTAATTTTCTGTCACTCTAGCAACCCATCATCTACTTATTACTTCCCAATGCCTCCCTCTAGGCCCAAACAATGGTGAAGTGTCATGTAGTCGACATTCACATGACACCACTAGAGGGATGACAACATGCATCTCATCAAAATATGGAACGAATACCAAATTCACATGACTACTAATAGCAAGACTTCTCCCATGTCCTCAGGAACAAACCTAACTACTCACAAAGCATATTCATGTTCATAATCAGAGGGGTATTAATATGCATAATGGATCTGAACATATGATCTTCCACCAAGTAAACCAACTAGCATCAACTACAAGGAGTAATCAACACTACTAGCAACCCAAAGGTACCAATCTGAGGTTTGGATACAAAGATTGGATACAAGAGATGAACTAGGGTTTGAGATGATATGGTGCTGGTGAATGATACGCCCATTTTGCATTATGATTTTATATCGATATTTATTGCATTATGGGCTGTTATTACACATTATGACACAATACTTATGCCTATTCTCTCTTATTTTACAAGGTTTACATGAAGAGGAGAATGGCGGCAGCTGGGATTCTGGGCTGGAAAAGGAGCAAATATTAGAGACCTATTCTGCACAGCTCCAAAAGTCCTGAAACATCACGGAAGACGTTTTCAGAATATATAAAAAATACTCAGCGGAAGAGATTCACCAGGGGGGCCACACCCTGCCCACGATGGTGGGGGGCGCGCCCTACCCCCCTAGGTGCACCCCTACCTCGTGGGCCCCCTGGTGGCCCTCCGGTGGCCATCTTCTGCTATATGAAGTCTTTCGATGGGAAAACAATATGAAGCCATCTTCTCGGACGAAACTCTGCCGCCATGAGGCGGAACCTTGGCAGAACCAATCTAGGGCTCCGGCAGAGCTGTTCTGCCGGGGAAACTTCCCTCCCGGAGGGGGAAATCATCGCCATCGTCATCACCAATGCTCCTCTCATCAGGAGAGCGCATTCTCCATCAACATCTTCATCAGCACCATCTCCTCTCAAAACCCTAGTTCATCTCTTGTATCCAATTCTTGTCTCCAAGTCCGGGATTGGTGCTAGTAGGTTGCTAGTAGTGTTAATTACTCCTTGTAGTTGATGCTAGTTGGTTTATTTGGTGGAAGATCATATGTTCAGATCCTATATGCATATTAATACCCCTCTGATTATGAACATGTTTATGCTTTGTGAGTAGTTACGTTTGTACCTGAGGACATGGGAGAAGTCTTGCTATTAGTAGTCATGTGAATTTGGTATTCGTTCGATATTTTGATGAGATGTATGTTGTCTCTCCTCTAGTGGTGTTATGTGAACATCGACTACATGACACCTGACCATTATTTGGGCCTAGAGGAAGGCATTGGGAAGTAATAAGTAGATGATGGGTTGCTAGAGTGATAGAAGCTTAAACCCTAGTTTATGCGTTGCTTCGTAATTAAGGGGCTGATTTGGATCCATATGTTTCATGCTATGGTTAGGTTTACCTTAATACTTTTGTTGTAGTTGCAGATGCTTGTAATAGAGGTTAATCATAAGTGGGATGCTTGTCCAAGTAAGGACAGTACCCAAGCACTGGTCCACCCACATACCAAATTATCAAAGTACCGAACGCGAATCATATGAGCGTGATGAAAACTATCTTGATGATATTCCCATGCGTCCTCGGGAGTGCTTTTCTCTATATAAGAGTTTGTGTAGGCTTGTCCTTTTCTACAAAAAGGATTGGTCCACCTTGCTGCACTTTATTTACTTTTGTTACTTGTTGCTCATTACAAATTATCCTATCACAAAACTATCTGTTACCACTTGTTTCAGTACTTGCAGAGAATACCTTGCTGGAAACCGCTTATCATTTCCTTCTGCTCCTCGTTGGGTTCGACACTCTTACTTATCGAAAGGACTACGATAGATCCCCTATACTTGTGGGTCATCAAGACTCTTTTCTGGCGCCATTGCTGGGGAGTGAAGCGCCTTTGGTAGGTGGAATTTGGTAAGGAAAAATTTATATAGTGTGCTGAAATTTACTGTCACTTGTTACTATGGAAAGTAATCCTATGAGGGGCTTGTTCGGGGTATCTTCACCCCGACCAGTAGAGCAAAGAGTTGCTCCTCAACCTACTGAAAATGAAAATGTCTGCTTTGAAATTCCTTCGGGTATGACAGAAAAACTGCTAGCTAATCCCTTTTTAGGAGATGGAGCAAAGCATCCTGATGAGTATCTAATATATGTGGATGAAGTTTGTGGATTATTTAAGCTTGCAGGTGTACCCAGAGATGTTGTTAAGAAGAAGGTCTTCCCTTTATCTTTGAAGGGAGATGCATCGACATGGTATAGGCTATGTGATAATATGGGGTCTTGGAATTACAAACGATTGAAATTGGAATTTCATCAGAAGTTTTATCCTATGCATATTGTTCATCGTGATCACAATTATATATATAATTTTTGGCCTCGCAAAGGATAAAGCATCACTCAAGCTTGGGGAGGCTTAAATCAATGTTATATTCATGCCCCAATCATGAGCTCTCAAGAGAAATGATTATTCAAAAAATTTATGCTCGGCTTTCTGATAGCAATCGCACCATGCTTGATACTTCTTGTGCAGGCTCTTTTATGATGAAGACTATTGAATTCAAATGGTATTTATTGGAAAGAATTAAACGCAACTCTGAAGATTGGGACCTCGACAAAGGTAAGGAGTCAGTTATGACACCTAGTTTTGATTGTGTTAAATATTTTATGGATACCGATGTTTTCCGTAAATTTAGCACTAAATATGGACTTGACTCTGAGATAGTAGCTTCTTTCTGTGAATCTTTGGCTACTTATGTTGATCTCCCCAAGGAGAAGTGGTTTAAATATCATCCTCCCATAGAAGTAAAAATCGGTGCACCTATTAAAGTTGAAGAAAAGATTGTCACTTATAATGATCCTATTGTTCCTACTTCTTATGTTGAGAAACCACCTTTTCCTGTTAGTATAAAGGATCATGCTAAAGCTTCAACTGTGGTTCGTAAAAGCAATATTAAGACTTATACACCTCTTGAGCAAATTAAAGTTGAACCTAACACTGTGTTCACTTCCCGGACTCTGCCGAGAAGAGACCATCACGGTTACACACGCGGTTGATGCATTTTAATTAAGGTCAGCTTCAGGTTTTCTACAACTGGACATTAACAAATTCCCATCTGCTCATAACTGCGGGCACGGCTTTCGAAAGTTCAAATCCCTGCATGGGTGTCCCAACTTAATTAGCCCATCACAAGCTCTCACGGTCAACGAAGGATATTCCTTCTAGAGGGAAGACCCAATCAGACTCGGAATCCCGGTTACAAGACATCCTCGACAATGGTAAAACAAGTCCAGCAACACCGCCCGAATGTGCCGACAAATCCCGATAGGAGCTGCACATATCTCATTCTCAGGGCACACTCAGATGAGCAGTCCGTACAACTAAAACCAGCCCTCGAGTTTCCCCGAGGTGGCGCTGCAAGGGGCTCTAGTTTGGACCAACACTCAGAGGAGCACTGGCCCGGGGGGGTTAAAATAATGATGACCCTCGAGAGAGCGACTCCTAAGGGAAAAGTAGGTGGTGGTGAGGAAAATGGTAAAACCGAGGTTGGGCATTGCTGGAGGAGTTTTATTCAAGGCGAACTGTCAAGGGGTTCCCATTATAGCCCAACCGCGTAAGGAACGCAAAATCCGGGAACATAACACCGATATGATGGAAACTAGGGCGGCAAGAGTGGAACAAAACACCAGGCATAAGGCCGAGCCTTCCACCATTTACCAAGTATATAGATGCATTAATTAAATAAGATATATTGTGATATCCCAACAAGTAAACATGTTCCAACAAGGAACAACATCTCCATGTTCCAACAAGGAACAAACTTCAATCTTCACCTGCAACTAACAACGCTATAAGAGGGGCTGAGCAAAGCGGTAACATAGCCAAACAACGGTTTGCTAGGACAAGGTGGGTTAGAGGCTTGGTTCAACATTATGGGAGGCATTATAAGCAAGTGGTAGGTATCGCAGCATAGGCATAGCAAAAGAGCGAGCAACTAGCAAGCAAAGATAGAAGTGATTTCGAGGGTATGGTCATCTTTCCTGAGATCCCGCAAGGAAGAAGAACGAGACCATGAAGAAGACAAACGGACGTAGTCGAACGGGTCCTCACAAACGCGACGTTAACGGAACCGACCCGGAGAAGCAACACCGGAAAGAAGCAAACAACATAGTAAAAAACCATCACATAATCATGGCATGATGCACAACCAAGTATGATGCATGTCCGGTTTAAATATGCATGGCATGGCAAAGTGCACAAACAACACTACAAGTTAAGTGGAGCTCAATATGCAATGTGTTGCATATTGACGGAACACCACATCAATTATTTAGTTCTCTCTCGTTTATGTACCCAACAATATTAAATGTTGTCAAACATGGCAAGAGGGTGAAGCAAAGTAAAACTACCTATCTAGTCAAGTTTAAATGAGGCCGGAAGCAACGAACAACAATTCTGGTAAATCCTCATATGCATATATTAGGTTTGGTACTGTTCTTCCCTAAACACAATTTTAGAGTTTTTAAACATGCAAAGAGATGCCACCATGATAAACTAGGCATTTTTATACCCCATTTACATATAAAGATTATTTAATTCGGAGCTACGGTTATTTAGTTATGAAATAAATCATTTTAACATGGCATAGGGGCAAATTAAATCAAACCGCATTTTAAACATTTTTAACATGGATGAAAGTTGCGAATTATTAAACTAGACAAAATTCTAAGCAACTTTCATATATAACTTGTTTTAATATGATGCACAGGTTGAGAGATAAAATATGCATGAACAACAGGGGGGTTTCTGAAAATCTGTAAAACACTGAAGAAAAGAAAAAATCACTGATAGGGAAAAAATAGAAGCGGGTCAAATCTGCTGGACTGGGCCAACAGAGGAGGAGGACTGGATTGGGTGCTCACATTGGGCCAAGCCCAGTCGGTGGATCTGGCCCAAGGGGCGGCTTGACAAGGCGGCACGGTCAACGCGCGGGCGGCCCAAGCGAACAGAGGCAGAGGCGTTCTCCTCCCTGTTCAAGCGAAGCAGAGGTGAGTCCTGACCAACGGCGGCACAGCGGCAGGGACTTGGCGGAGGACGGGGAGCATGGCGTATCCAGTCGAGGACGTGGGCGGCGGATCTGGCGATGCAGTCAACGGCACGGCGCTGCTCGTCCTTCTCTGGAGCAGGGACGAGGCGGATGCAGGCGAGCGAGGCAGAGGAGCTTGGCGCATGGCTTCGATGGCCGGCCGGCGATGCTTGGCACAGAGGAAGGAGGTCCGATGGGGCCCGAGGGCATAGGGCGTTGGGGTGGCCGGGTCCGGTCGCGGGAGATCGCCGGGGTCCCTTTCCCTGCCGGATCGAAGCGGAGGCAAGCCTGTGGACATGGAGCTCCAGGGCGCGGGTGCTGAAGATGGCGGGTTTGAGGAGGAACCTGGGCGCCATGGACACCATGTTAGGGAGCTCGAGGAAGCAGCTGCAACGGGAGGCGGTGACGCAAGGTGGTTCAGAAGGCTGGCGTTGGGGAAGAACTCGAGGCCATCCATGGAGTTGGGTGCTCTCCTGTTCGTACCTGGTACAGAGACGGAGAGGGAGTTGAGAGAGAGGAGGAGATGGAAACGGGAAGGAGGAAGGGGAGCAGAAGAGGTCGGTCCTGGTCGCAGGTGATGGAGCTTCGGTTGCCGGCCGGTGCTCGGGCATCTGCAGGATTTGGGCGGCTTCACGATTCATTCGAGATCGAGGGGGAGAAGAGGTAAGCTTCGGGTGCCTGGGCAAGAAGCAGAGGAGGAACTCGGGATCGAGGCTAGCAAATTGGGGAGGAGCAGTGGAGAGCGCTGGTTGGTGGGTGGAGGAAAACAAGGGGGGATCCCGAGGTGGATCTGGTCTGGCGGCGGGGTGGAGGGATTTTAGGGAGTTGGTCTAGGGTTTGTCCAAATAGGCATGTGGGTGGACTATAAATACATCACAGATTAGGTTAGGGGCTACCTCGTCCCGCCGGTCGTAATTGGACGGTCGTGAAATATTAGGTTAGGGGGCCCAATTAACAAAACGGAGAGGTTTTGTAGATGTTTGGGGATGATCCGGATCCAACAGTGACGACTGCCCGGTTCGGGTCCGGGACAACTTTCGGACGCGCGTGCGAGGAGGGCCACGGGCTGACGAGAGAGGTTAGGTTGGGTATGGCGGATTGTGAAGAGCGGGTTGGTCTGAGAGAAGAGGGGAGAGATGCAGCCCGGCACGATTTCCGGAGACCGAAAACGTCCGACGTTAGACCGGCTATATTGCCGCTATAGTTATCCGTTGGGGCGTCAAACGAACTCCGAATGCGACGAAAATGGACAGGCAGCCTACCTACAACATAAAAACACCGCACGCCAACTTTCATCCTATTCCGAGAACATTTTCCGGCCACTTATAAAATAATATTTCGGACATGCCGCGGGCGCGTGCAAGTGTGTCTGGGCTCAGAACGTACAATGGAGAGAACGAGGAGGCCGGGACGGATGCAAGTTTTGAAAACATGAAGATGCAATGCACATGATGACATGACAAGATGCAACACGCAAGCGAATGACATGGCAAAGACAGTGAATAACTGGAAGACACCTAGCACATCGGTCTCGGGGCGTTACAACAGTCCACCACTATGAGAGGATCTCGTCCCGAGATCTAGAATGGCACCGGAGGGAAAACAGAAGAGAAAGAGAAGAGGTAAAACTAAGTTTCTTCTTTGACAAACGAGCGAAACCAAAGAACCTTGAAAAGGTTGAGCACATTGAAAGAAAGAAAGCAACGAAGAATAACAAAGTTGAAAGCACTCCGTTAAGAAAGAGGAATAAGAAAGAACTGATTCGGGTAGCACTTCTGTTGAAAAGAGATGAAGACTTGATAAAATGAAAGAGCTTGAGCAAAAGGGGCACAACACTCCGGTTAAATGGATAAACCAAGAAAATAACATGATCCTGACAAAACGAAAAGATGAAACATCACAATGTCTCAGGAAGAAAAGAATAGAAGTTAGATCATTGAAATAGGAGAATGGAGAAGAAAATGCCAAAATCTGCCACAAAAGAGCTCGACAAGGCATCTTTAGGAGAAGGGTCGAACGGAGTTGTTGGGAATCCAACAACGAAAAGGATAAGATTGACATGGACTTATAGAAGACATCTCAAAATTATGAGGTGACAACTTGCCACTCACGGAAAAGATTTGACTGGATTGATATACACAAGGAGACGAGAAACTATTTCGCCGAGAGGATAAAAGAAGAACTTTGGATCATTTATAAGCACCATAAAAGCAACAATCCTTAGGGACGGCTTTAGGTGAAATATAACCCAAGATAATACCAATGAAGAGATTGATGGATTTAAAATATGTTTTTCTTAACAACATGTGAATCATGGAACATGAACTCAAATTATCAAGAATGACATAATACCACCTCTAATGATACGGTAGAACGAATTGCACTCTGGATTGCAAGATGAAGAATGGTTGAGCTCCTCTGAAAAGAATCTTAAAGAACACTGCGATAAGGAAATTAAATCCTTGATGAACCATCATGTAGAACCTTCATGAAGCACTCCGGTAAACAAAAAGAATAATGAAAATAAAGAGAAGTAGGAACACAAGGTGAAACCTTGTAATGATTTAGATGGATATCCGTGATAATTAGAGCTTGGAACTCTGGGAAAGAAATACGAGCACTTGAAACCAAGAATTTAATCATCGTGAACAAACTCCGGAAGAAAAGATTAACATATGGATGAAACAAGAATAAGAATTACATTATGATTATCCTTCACCAATTAAATTGATGACAATGAAAGGATTTGGCATATTACTTCTTCCCGTTGAAAGGGTTAAGAGATATAGCGCAAACTTGAGAGGGTCTTCAACGAACCACCGGTAGGATCGAAACAACGAATGAATTGGTATGATAAAGAAGGAAGAGAAATCTTAAACGAACCACCGTAAGGATTGAAAAGAATGAATAAAAGATAACGAATCACCGGGAAGAATTAGCAAATAAACGAGGATGCCTGAGAGAAATTAGATCCATGATAACGAAGAGATCACGAGCTGATTTGAGGATATTTGAACGATGCACCGGTAAGATTTAGAGAAAAAGAGCTGAAAGCTGAGAATGAATAATTCTTCTGAAATGATGGGCTTCGGAGGAAAGAAATTAAAACAACTCATGAAATGCTCTGGATGGATGAAAAGAATTTTCACAATCAAAACAGTTATGAGAGGATGGCAACAAGCTATAATCACGAATCTTGAAGAGAACGGAGCAAGATTAAAACAAACTCTTCTTCAGTCTTCAAAACCCGAGAATGATGATGAGAAACACCACCATGAATTATTTAGACACTCCGAAAGAATCAAAAACGAAGAAGTTGATCCAACAATGAAAAGAATTTGACCGATCTTGGAGAAATACATATGACTGATGGTAATTCATTCTTACGTCAAACTTGGAAAAGGATTTGAGATTTGACGCCGGGAAAAATTAGAAGAGTCAGGTAAGATCCTGGGAAAAGACCTGTGGGTTAGGGCCCACTCAAAAGAAACACTGTTGAAATGATTTAAAAGATAAGTTGCACTGGTTGAATTAAATGACTTGAATGAGGGAACATCCTCGAAAGAGCTTGAATGAATGTAGAGTGGAAACACGAATCTTCGAGATATCTTCAGCACTCCGGAACAATTGACTAGCAAGCGGGGAATGATAATGAGGTGCACCTGCATAAGAAAACATTTAAAATGAGAAAAGGATATGATCAACAAAGCTTGACTTGAAACCACCGGAGATTAAAAGAATGAAGAATGACGAACTAGTAGAACATCTTCTTGAGAACCATCGGGTAAGAATATTGACGGAAAAGAATGGAGAGACTTCACATGAATAAAAGGATACTTGAATAAGAAATATGGTTCCTCGAAGAAACAAGGGTGGGAGGGAGGGAAAAACAAAGGCAGCTTGGGACGAATGAAACAAACACCGTTGAGAAGAAGTGATAATTGATCTTGCGGGAGTTGAAATGATCGGATCCACTTGAAGAGAAACACGCCGGTTTAAAAGAAATTGGCATGACAATCTTGATTATCTAGAAGGATTAGTATTCACATCGGAGTATGAGAACACCATTTGGGGAAGGTATGGAATCAACATTTGCCTTCGAAGCAACTCGAATACCACAACTCAAAACAAAAAAACAAGGATTGGCTTGCAGAATAAGCCGGAACAAACATATGATAGAGATTTCGTCTGAAGTTTTCGTGGTGGGGCCTACACGGGCTCGATCGTACAGCACCATCATGTACAAGGCAGTGCACATGACATATGAAGCGTCCCCGAGTTGGCATAGCCAAGGACTCTTTAAGACACAACGAGACCACTGTAAAACCAACCGTGAATAGGCGGACCACTAGACGTCGAACCCCAATTTCGTATCATACATCTGTCGAAAAGATATCCTAAGAGCTACTTGAATTCCCACTTATAAACTCCCGAAATTTTCCGGTTATGCAATCAGGTGTTGGGTATACAGGGGAAGCATAATATCTCACCCAAAACTAGCAAATCCTACATCCAGGTGTATCCATCCTTCAACACATAACCAAGAAACCTTTGAAAATCATCTACCTCAACCTTCGAAAGGCATCCGTTATACGAGTTATGGCAATACTCCCGAACTCCCGCCCCAGTACTGGGTGGCGTCGAGGTTATCTCACCAACAACTGCATAAAAGAGATTTTCGATGTCAGCGAACTAAACTCAGGTATTCCAGAACTGCAACGATAAAATTGTGATGAAAACACCTCGGAGCTCAACTCCCCGGGACATTGCCACAACCCCTAAATGACAGGAGGCACCAAGAACAATGTTCTCGTCACAAAACCATCGGAACGATTCCAAGATACCCGCGTGATCCTAATTTTTTTTTGTGAAATTTGAGAAGAGAAGAGTCAAAACTCTACGTCAGGATTCCTCACCAGAGCGATGAAGGGACTGGGGAGTAAAAATAATTCCTAAACTCTCCGATATATAATTCCTGAAAGACTCAAAACATTTTTCTAGACTCAACAACGGCTGCTAAAAACGATCAAGCAGTGGGGGCTTCTAAGGTCGGGGAAGGCTCTGATTACCAACTTGTAACGCCCTCGATGCGGCTATATCTCCCACGTGTCGAAGCATGACTTAGAGGCATAACCGCATTGAAAGCAATGTTGCAAGTGAGGTAATCTTCACACAACCCATGTAATACATAAGGGAAAGAGATACATAGTTGGCTTACAATCGCCACTTCACACAATTACATGAATAAAATATTACATCATCCAGATACAATCAAGGTCCGACTGCGGAACCAAAATAAAAGAAGAACCGCAAATGCGACAAGGTGCCCGATCGACCCCAACTGGGCTCCACTACTGATCAACTAGAACGAAACAACACAAAGGACAAGATCTTCATCGAGCTCCTCCTGAGCTTGGTTGCGTCGTCTGCACGGTTCAACGGCACCTGCAAGCTGGTTTTTGAAGTAATCTTTGAGTCACGGGGACTCAGCAATCTCACACCCTCACGATCAAGACTATTTAAGCTTATGGGTAAGGTAAAGGTATGATGTGGAGCTGCAGCAAGCGACTAGCATATTTGGTGGCTAACATATACGCGAAAGAGAGCGAGAAGAGAAGGCAAAGCACGTTCGAGAAATCTATGACCAAGAAGTGATCCTAGAACAACCTACGTCAAGCATAACTCCAACACCGTGTTCACTTACCGGACTCCGCCGAGAAGAGACCATCACGGTTACACACGCGGTTGATGCATTTTAATTAAGGTCAACTTCAGGTTTTCTACAACCGGACATTAACAAATTCCCATCTGCCCATAACCACGGGCACAGCTTTCGAAAGTTCAAATCCCTGCAGGGGTGTCCCAACTTAGCCCATCACAAGCTCTCATGGTCAACGAAGGATATTCCTTCTAGCGGGAAGACCCGATCAGGCTCGGAATCCCGGTTACAAGACATCCTCGACAATGGTAAAACAAGTCCGGCAACACCACCCGAATGTGCCGACAAATCCCGATAGGAGCTGCACATATCTCGTTCTCAGGGCACACTCAGATGAGCAGTCCGTACAACTAAAACCAGCCCTCGAGTTTCCCCGAGGTGGCGCTGCAAGGGGATCTAGTTTGGACCAACACTCAGAGGAGCACTGGGCCAGGGGGGGGTTAAAATAACGATGACCCTCGAGAGAGCGACTCCCAAGGGAAAAGTAGGTGGTGGTGAGGCAAATGGTAAAACCAAGGTTGGGCATTGCTGGAGGAGTTTTATTCAAGGCGAACTGTCAAGGGGTTCCCATTATAGCCCAACCGCGTAAGGAACGCAAAATCCGGGAACATAACACTAATATGACGGAAACTAGGGCGGCAAGAGTGGAACAAAACACCAGGCATAAGGCCGAGCCTTCCACCCTTTACCAAGTATATAGATGCATTAATTAAATAAGATATATTGTGATATCCCAACTAGTAAACATGTTCCAACAAGGAACAACATCTCCATGTTCCAACAAGGAACAAACTTCAATCTTCACCTGCAACTAACAACGCTATAAGAGGGGCTGAGCAAAGCGGTAACATAGCCAAACAACGGTTTGCTAGGACAAGGTAGGTTAGAGGCTTGGTTCAACATTATGGGAGGCATTATAAGCAAGTGGTAGGTATCGCAGCATAGGCATAGCAAAAGAGCGAGCAACTAGCAAGCAAAGATAGAAGTGATTTCGAGGGTATGGTCATCTTGCCTGAGATCCCGCAAGGAAGAAGAACGAGACCATGAAGAAGACAAACGGACGTAGTCGAACGGGTCCTCACAAATGCAACGTTAACGGAACCAACCCGAAGAAGCAACACCGGAAAGAAGCAAACAACATAGTAAACAACCATCACATAATCATGGCATGATGCACAACCAAGTATGATGCATGTCCAGTTTAAATATGCATGGCATGTTAAAGTGCACAAACAACACTACAAGTTAAGTGGAGCTCAATATGCAACGGGTTGCATATTGACGGAACACCACATCAATTATTTAGTTCTCTCTCGTTTATGTACCCAACAATATTAAATGTTGTCAAACATGGCAAGAGGGTGAAGCAAAGTAAAACTACCTATCTAGTCAAGTTTAAATGAGGCCGGAAGCAACGAACAACAATTCCGGTAAATCCTCATATGCATATATTAGGTTTGGTATTGTTCTGCCCTAAACACAATTTTAGAGTTGTTAAACATGCAAAGAGATGCCACCATGATAAACTAAGCATTTTTCTACCTCATTTACATATAAAGATTATTTAATTCGGAGCTACGGATATTTAGTTATGAAATAAATCATTTTAACATGGCATAGGGGCAAATTTATTCAAAACGCATTTTAAACATTTTTAACATGGATGAAAGTTGCGAATTATTAAACTAGACAAAATTCTAAGCAACTTTCATATATAACTTGTTTTAATATGATGCACAGGTTGAGAGATAAAATATGCATGAACAACAGGGGGGTTTCTGAAAATCTGTAAAACACTGAATAAAAGACAAAATCACTGATAGGGAAAAAAAATAGAAGCGGGTCGAATCTGCTGGACTGGGCCAACAGAGGAGGAGGACTGGATTGGGTGCTCACATTGGGCCAAGCCCAGTCGGTGGATCTGGCCCAAGGGGCGGCTTGACAAGGCGGCACGGTCAACACGCGGGCGGCCCGAGCGAACAGAGGCAGAGGCGTTCTCCTCCCTGTTCGAGCAAAGCAGAGGTGAGGCCTGACCAACGGCGGCGCAGCGGCAGGGACTTGGCGGAGGACGGGGAGCATGGCGTATCCAGTCAAGGACGTGGGCGGCGGATCTGGCGATGCAGTCAACGGCACGGCGCTGCTCGTCCTTCTCTGGAGCAGGGACGAGGTGGTTGCAGGCGAGCGAGGCAGAGGAGCTTGGCGCGCGGCTTCGATGGCCGGCCGGCGATGCTTGGCACAGAGGAAGGAGGTCCGATGGGGCCCGAGGGCATAGGGCGTCGGGGTGGCCAGGTCCGGTCGCGGGAGATCGCCGGGGTCCCTTTCCCTGCCGGATCGAAGCGGAGGCGAGCCGGTGGACATGGAGCTCCATGGCGCGGGTGCTGAAGATGGCGGGGTTGAGGAGGAACCCGGGCGCCATGGACGCCATGTGAGGGAGCTCGAGGAAGCAGCTGCAACGGGAGCGGTGACGCGAGGTGGTTGAGAAGGCTGGCGTTGGGGAAGAACTCGAGGCCATCCATGGAGTCGGGTGCTCTCCTGTTCGTACCTGGTACAGAGACGGAGAGGGAGTTGAGAGAGAGGAGGAGAAGTAAACGGTAAGGAGGAAGGGGAGAAAAAGAGGTCGGTCCTGGTCGCAGGTGATGGAGCTTCGGTTGACGGTCGGTGCTCGGGCGTCTGCAGGATTTGGGCGGCTTCACGATTCATTCGAGATCGAGGGGGAGAAGAGGTAAGCTTCGGGTGCCTGGGCAAGAAGCAGAGGAGGAACTCGGGATCGAGGCTAGCAAATCGGGGAGGAGCAGTGGAGAGTGCTGGTTGGTGGGTGGAGGAAAACAAGGAGGGGGATCCCGAGGTGGATCTGGTCTGGCGGCGGGGTGGAGGGATTTTAGGGAGTTGGTCTAGGGTTTGTCCAAATAGGCATGTGGGTGGACTATAAATACATCACAGATTAGGTTAGGGGCTACCTCGTCCCTCCGATCGTAATCGGACGGTCACGAAATATTAGGTTAGGGGGCCCAATTAACAAAACGGAGATGTTTTGTAGATGTTTGGGGATGATCCGGATCCAACGGTGATGACTGCCCGGTTCGGGTCCGGGACAACTTTCGGACGCGCGCGCGAGGAGGGCCACGGGCTGACAAGAGAGGTTAGGTTGGCTATGGCGGATTGTGAAGAGCGGGTTGGTCTGAGAGAAGAGGGGAGAGATGCAGCCCGGCACGATTTCCGGAGACCGAAAACGTCCGACGTTAGACCGGCTATATTGCCGCTATAGTTATCCGTTGGGGCGTCAAACAAACTCCGAATGCGACGAAAATTGACAGGCAGCCTACCTACAACATAAAAACACCGCACGCCAACTTTCATCCCATTCCGAGAACATTTTCTGGCCACTTATAAAATAATATTTTGGACATGCCGCGGGCGTGTGCAAGTGTGTCTGGGCTCAGAACGGACAACGGAGAGAACAAGGAGGCCGGGACGGATGCAAGTTTTGAAAACATGAAGATGCAATGCACATGATGACATGACAAGATGCAACACGCAAGTGAATGACATGGCAAAGACAGCGAATAACTGGAAGACACCTGGCACATCGGTCTCGGGGCGTTACACAGGTATAATCTACCCCGTTGCTGATAGTCAGTGGGTAAGTCCTATCCATTGTGTCCCTAAGAAGGGAGGTATTACTGTCGTTCCTAATGATAAAGATGAACTAATTCCTCAAAGAATTATTACAGATTATAGGATGGTAATTGATTTACGCAAATTAAATAAGGCAACTAAAAAGGATCATTACCCCTTACCTTTTATCGATCAAATGCTAGAAAGATTATCCAAACATACACATTTTTGCTTTCTAGATGGTTATTCTGGTTTCTCTCAAATACCTGTGTCAACCAAAGATCAATCAAAGACTACTTTTACTTGCCCTTTTTGTACTTTTGCTTATAGACGTATGCCTTTTGGTTTATGTAATGCACCTGCTACCTTTCAAAGATGCATGATGGCTATATTCTCTGACTTTTCTGAAAAGATTTGTGAGGTTTTCATGGACGATTTCTCCGTCTATGGATCTTCTTTTGATGATTGCTTGAGCAACCTTGATCGAGTTTTGTAGAGATGTGAAGAAACTAATCCTGTCTTGAATTGGGAAAAGTGCCACTTTATGGTTAATGAAGGTATTGTCTTGGGGCACAAAGTTTCTGAAAGAGGTATTGAGGTTGATAAAGCCAAGGTTGATGCTATTGAGAAGATGCCATGTCCCAAGGACATCAAAGGTATAAGAAGTTTCCTTGGTCATGCCGAATTTCATAGGAGGTTCATTAAGGACTTCTCAAAAATTTCTCGGCCTCTAACTAATTTATTACAAAAAGATATACCATTTGTTTTTGATGATGATCGTGTAGAAGCATTTGAAATTCTTAAGAAAGCATTGATCTCTGCACCTATTGTTCGGCCACCTGATTGGAATTTACCCTTTGAAATTATGTGTGATGCTAGTGATTATGCTGTAGGTGCTGTTCTAGGGCAAAGAGTTGATAAGAAATTAAATGTTATTCAATATGCTAGTAAAACCCTAGACAATGCTCAAAGAAATTATGCTACCACTAAAAAAGAATTCTTAGCAGTTGTATTTGCTTGTGATAAGTTCAGACCTTATATTGTTGATTCTAAAGTAATTATTCACACTGATCATGCTGCTATTAAATATCTCATGGAAAAGAAAGATGCTAAACCTAGACTTATTTGATGGGTTCTCTTGCTACAAGAATTTGATTTACATATTGTTGATAGAAAGGGAGCTGAGAACCCCGTTGCGGACAACTTGTCTAGGTTAGAAAATGTGCTTGATGACCCACTACCAATTGATGATAGCTTTCCTGATGAGCAATTAAATGTCATAAATGCTTCTCATACTGCTCCATGGTATGCTGATTATGCTAATTACATTGTTGCCAAATTCATACCACCTAGTTTTACATACCAGCAAAAGAAAAAGTTCTTCTATGATTTGAGGCATTACTTTTGGGATGACCCACATCTTTATAAAGAAGGTGTAGATGGTGTTATTAGACGTTGTGTACCTGAGCATGGACAGGAACAGATCCTATGCAATGTCACTCCGAAGCTTATGGAGGACACCATGCTGGAGATAGAACTGCACATAAGGTATTGCAATCTGGTTTTTATTGGCCTACTCTCTTCAAGGATGCTCGTAAGTTTTTCTTATCTTGTGATGAATGTCAAAGAATTGGTAACATTAGTAGACGTCAAGAAATTCCTATGAACTATTCACTCGTTATTGAACCATTTGATGTTTGGGGCTTTGATTATATGGGACCTTTTCCTGCCTCTAATGGATATACACATATTTTAGTTGCTATTGATTACGTTACTAAGTGGGTAGAAGCTATTCCAACTAGTAGTGCTGATCATAACACTTCTATTAAAATGCTTAAAGAAGTTATTTTCCAAGATTTGGAGTCCCTAGATATTTAATGACTGATGGTGGTTCACATTTTATTCATGGTGCTTTCCGTAAAATGCTTGCTAAATATGATGTTAATCATAGAATTGCATCTCCTTATCACCCATAGTCTAGTGGTCAAGTAGACTTGAGTAATAGAGAGCTCAAATTAATTTTGCAAAAGACTATTAATAGATCTAGAAAAATTGGTCCAAGAAATTTGATGGTGCATTATGGGCCTATAGAATTGCATATAAAATCCTATGGTTATGTCTCCGTATAAATGGTTTATGGAAAAGCATGTCACTTACCTCTCGTACTAGAACACAAGGCATATTGGGCTGTTAAAGAGCTCAATTATGATTTTAAACTTGCCGGTGAGAAGAGGTTATTTGATATTAGCTCACTCGATGAATGGAGAACCCAAGCCTACGAAAATGCCAAGTTGTTTGAAGAAAAAGTGAAAAGATGGCATGATAAAAGGATACAAAAGCGTGAGTTCAATGTAGGTGACTATGTATTGCTATACAACTCTCGGTTAAGATTTTTTGCAGGAAAACTTCTCTCTAAATGGGAAGGTCCTTACGTTATCGAGGAGGTCTATCGTTCCGGTGCCATAAAAATCAACAACTTCAAAGGCACAAATCCGAAGGTGGTGAATGGTCAAAGAATCAAACATTATATCTCAGGTAATCCCATAAATGTTGAAAACAATATTATGGAAACCGTAACCCCGGAGGAATACATAAGGGACACTTTCCGGAACGTTTCAGACTTTGAAAAGAAATAGGTATGTGGTACGGTAAGTAAACCGACTCCAAAACAGTTTTAAGGCAATATTTCTCTGTTTTGGAATATTTAGAAAAATAGAAAAATAAGAAGTAGTCCGGGAAGGACACGAGGGCTCCACGAGGGTGGAGGGCACGCCCTACCTCCTGGGCGCGCCCCCTACCTCGTGGGCACCTCGTGTGCTCTCCGGACTTCGTTTTCGTACACAACACATATTTTGGTCGGTAAAAATTCATAATATAATATCCCGAAGGTTTCGATTCCCATATCACGCAAAAATCTCCTGTTTTTGTTTCGGGCTGTTTTTCTGACAGATCCAGGTTGTCATGTCGTCTTCAAGCGCTCCCAAGGACCAGTTCTTCGACAAGGTCATCAACCCCTACCTCGCAGAAGTGCTGCAACACCCTCAAACCATTGAGATGCGTGAGGGGTTGTTGCACATCCGCGCTGCTGAGGGACCGAGGAAGACCGGAAGCACGGAGGCAAGGCTCGAGGCATTGGAGCAAGAAGTTTTCAAGTGTCAGGAGATGGTGGAGCGTGGACTCGATTCCAATCACATTATGATCACGGAGTTCACCAACAACCACAAGCTGGACGTCAAGGACATTGGGGAGGCCATCTTCAAGCTTCATGAGAAAAACGAGCACCTCCAAGCCCAGATCTATGACCCGCAAAATCAAAACTGTGAGTATGAATATAGATTCAAGAGGATGAGTTTGGCTGCAGATTTGAGGTTTCAGGAGACTCGATCATCCTCCTATGATGGTGAGCCTATGCCTTGGAAGAAGGACGACAAGCCTACGCCATCAACAAAACCATCACCTTCTCCACCAACAACAAAGAATTGAGTATATGGTATGGGCACTCCCCTTGGCAACTGCCAAGCTTGGGGGAGTGCCCCGGTATCGTATCACCATCACTTTTATCTTTACCGTTTTTCTTAAGTTTGATCCTTTTGGTAATATCTTGATCTAGTAGAATAAAATTTCTTAGTATGATCTAGTTGTGAGTTTTGCTTTATAATCCTTCTATGTAATCGAGTCCGTGAGCTATATAATAAAGATTAGTGTTGAGTCAAGGGCTTGATTATTTTGCCATGATCCTAAGTGAACAAAGGAAAAGAGAAAGAAATAAAAATAAACAACGAGATCATGTGAGTCTTATGGAGAGTAATGAGCTCACATAGAAAAAGGTATGATGAATAAAAGTTGTTGAGGGTTGACAAACATAGTTTTGGTCATCATTGCAATTAATAGGAAGTAATAAAAAAAGAGAGGTCTTCACATATAGATATACTATCTTGGACATCTTTTATGATTGTGAGCACTCATTAAAATATGACATGCTAAAGACTGGACGTTGGACAAGGAAGACAACATAATGGGTTATGTTTTCTTACATCTGAGATAAATTATATTGTCATGGATCATACAACATGGTTGAGCTTGCCTTTCCCCCTCATGCTAGCCAAATTCATCGCACCAAGTAGATACACTACTTGTGCTTCCAAATGCCCTTAAAACCAGTCTTGCCATGAGAGTCCACTATACCTACCTATGGATTGAGTAAGATCCTCTAAGTAAGTTGTCATCGGTGCAAGCAATAAAAATTGCTCTCTAAATATGTATGACTTATTAGTGTGGGAGAAAATAAACTTTATACGATCGTGTGATATGGAAGAAATAAAAGTGACAGACTGCATAATAAAGGTCCATGTCACAAGTGGAAATATAAAGTGACGTTCTTTCACATTAAGATTTTGTGCATCCAACTATAAAAGCGCATGACAATCTCTGCTTCCCTCTGCAAAGGGCTTATCTTTTACTTTTATCCTTTGGCAAGCACAGTATGTTGGAAAGATCCTGGTATATATGGCTAATTGGATGTGAGTTTTCATGAACTATTATTGTTGACATTACCCTTGAGGTAAAACGTTGGGAGGCAAAACTATAAGCCCCTATGTTTCTCGGTGTTTGATCAAAACTCCATACCCATAAGTATTGCGTGAGTGTCAGCAATTGTGAAAGACTATATGATAGTTGAGTATGTGGACTTGCTGAAAAGCTCTTATATATTGACTCTTTCCTATGTTATGATAAATTGCAATTGCTCCAATGACTGAGATTATAGTTTGTTAGTTTTCAATGAAGTTTACGATTCATACTTGAAATTGTGATTGAATTATTACTCTAACATAAGAAATCATATGACAAGAATTATATAAGTTGTTGTTCTAAGAATGATCATGATGCCCTCATGTCCGTATTTTATTTTTATCGAAACCCATATCTCTAAACATGTGGACATATTTTTCGATTTCAGCTTTTCACTTGAGGACAAGAGAGGTCTAAGCTTGGGGGAGTTGATACGTCCATTTTGCATCATGCTTTTATATCGATATTTATTTCATTATGGGCTGTTATTACACATTATGTCACAATAATTATGCCTATTCTCTCTTATTTTACAAGGTTTACATGAAGAGGGAGAATGCCGGCAGCTGGGATTCTGGGCTGGAAAAGGAGCAAATATTAGAGACCTATTCTGCACATCTCCAAAAGTCCTGAAACTTCATGGAAGACGTTTTCAGAATATATAAAAAATACTCAGCGGAAGAGATTCACCACGGGGGCCACACCCTGCCCACGAGGGTGGGGGGCGCGCCCTACCCCCTGGGCGTGCCCCCCTACCTCATGGGCCCCCTGGTGGCCCTCCGGTGGCCATCTTATGCTATATGAAGTCTTTCGATGGAAAAAAAATAAGAAGCCATCTTCTCGGACAAAACTCCGCTGCCACGAGGCGGAACCTTGGAGGAACCAATCTAGGGCTCTGGCAGAGCTGTTATGCTGGGGAAACTCCCCTCCCGGATGGGGAAATCATCGCCATCGTCCTCACCAACGCTCCTCTCATCGGGAGAGGGCAATCTCCATCAACATCTTCATCAGGACCATCTCCTCTCAAAACCCTAGTTCATCTCTTGTATCCAATTCTTGTCTCCAAGTCCGGGATTGGTGCTAGTAGGTTGCTAGTAGTGTTAATTACTCCTTGTAGTTGATGCTAGTAGGTTTATTTGGTGGAATATCATATGTTCAGATCCTATATGCATATTAATACCCCTCTGATTATTAACATGTTTATGCTTTGTGAGTAGTTACGTTTGTTCCCGAGGACATGGGAGAAGTCTTGCTATTAGTAGTCATGTGAATTTGGTATTCGTTCGATATTTTGATGAGATGTATGTTGTCTCTCCTCTAGTGGTGTTATGTGAACGTCGACTACATGACACCTCGCCATTATTTGGGCCTAGAGGAAGGCATTGGGAAGTAATAAGTAGATGATGGGTTGCTAGAGTGACAGAGGCTTAAACCCTAGTTTATGCGTTGCTTCTTAAGGGGCTGATTTGGATCCATATGTTTCATGCTATGGTTAGGTTTACCTTAATACTTTTGTTGTAGTTGCGGATGCTTGCAATAGAGGTTAATCATAAGTGGGATGCTTGTCCAAGTAAGGACAGTACCCAAGCACCGGTTCACCCACATACCAAATTATCAAAGTACCGAACACGAATCATATGAGCGTGATGAAAACTAGCTTGATGATATTCCCATGTGTCCTCGGGAGCACTTTTCTCTATATAAGAGTTTGTCCGGGCTTGTCCTTTGCTATAAAAATGATTGGGCCACGTTGCTGCACTTTATTTACTTTTGTTACTTGTTGCTCGTTATGAATTATCCTATCAGAAAACTATCTGTTACCACTTGTTTCAGTACTTGCAGAGAATACCTTGCTGTAAACCGCTTATCATTTCCTTCTGCTCCTCGTTGGGTTCGACACTCTTACTTATCGAAAGGACTACGATAGATCCCCTATACTTGTGGGTCATCAGTGAAGATGTTGATGGAGATTGACCCCCTCCTGATGAAAGGATTGTTGGTGATGACGATGGTGATGATTTCCCCCTCCTAGAGGGAAGTTTCCCCGGCATAACAGCTCTGCCGGAGCCCTAGATTGGTTCCGCCAAGGTTCCGCCTCGTGGCGGTGGAGTTCCGTCCCGTGAGCTTGGTTATGATTTTTTCCTCGATGAAATACCTCATATAGCAGAAGATGGGCATCGGAGGGCCACCAGGGGGCCCACGAGGCAGGGGCGCGCCCAGGGGGTAGGGCGCGCCCCCACCCTCGTGGCCAGGGTGTGGCCCCCTCTGGAACTTTCTCTGCTCAGTATTTTTTATTAATTCCAAAAAGGACTTCCGTGAAGTTTCAGGACTTTTGGAGCTATGTAGAATAGGTCTCTAATATTTGCTCCTTTTTTAGCCCTGAATCCCAGCTGCTGGCATTCTCCCTCTTCATATGAACCTTTTAAAATAAGAGAGAATAGGCATAAGTATTCTAACATATTGTGTAATAACAGCCCATAATGCAATAAATATCGATATAAAAGCATGATGCAAAATGGACGTATAAGGCGCGTCAGCGCATCCGCTGGGTGTAGCCCCCGAGATTCGGGCCGAGTGCTGAGCAGTCGGGCCGGATCTCCCGGAAACTACTTATCTTTTTGGTGTTGAATTTTTCTTTTGTCTTCGTAGAAGCCGCAGTAGATCTACGGAAGCGCCTGGGCAAGGTTGGTCCGAGCTCCACACCAAGGAGCAGGAGTGCAGCCAGGTGGCCAAGGAGTGTGACTGCCTGACCAAGGAGCTGGCAGACCAGGCGGAGCGGCACAAGATGGAGCTCCAGAAGTTGATGGACAGCGAAGCTCACCTCCAGGCCGAGTTCGAGACTCATCGTTCGAACTGGGCCGAGAAGGAGAAGCTCCTGTCCGACGGCTACGGCGAGATCGAGGACATGATCGATGGTAAGTTATTTCTTCTTCTGAGTAGCCGCCGTCTGCTGCAGGATCCGACTTCTAGCTTCTGATTTTTGACATTTCTTCTTGCGCAGAGTTCTTTCCCAGTCAGGCCGTAGCCGTCAGCCAGGCCATCGAGCCACGCCGTGACATGCGAAGGAGGGCTGGCGCGGAAATCACGCCCAACGCGCCCCGGACTCTTGGTGAGCAACTTCTTGCTGTCCAGGCGCACCTGCGGCCGGCTCATCAGATGCCTCGCCGCCTGCAGCGTGTCGGGTCTCAGGTGCTGACCGCCCTTTGGCCGGATGCCCAGATTCCGCGCACCCCTAGTCGGACTGCCGACTGGCTGGAGATAGCAGTCGGCCACTTCAAGGCTTGGAAGGGCGCCGCAACTTGGGTTGGCGCTAGGACGGCCTTGGAGTTCGTCAAGGCGTTGTATCCAGGCCTGGACCTGGCCCAGCTGGCCACCTTCCGGCCGGAGGCCGCCCTGGAGCTGGCGGTGGCGAGCAGGGCGCTTACTTAAGACGCCACAACGATCACCGAGTATGCCAAAACCATCATCTTCATCCCCGAACTGGACGAGGAAGGCACTGAGGTGCCACCCAACTGGTTCGGGATGAACCCGGAGGATGGGGAGGACTCGGCGGAGGAAATCGCTTCCAGCGACGAAGGTGAAGAAGAAAAGGACAAGAACGACAAAGACGATGCACCAGACAACGGAGCGGACGTCCGGCCTCAGCCCGACCAAGTCTCAACCAATGAGCCGCGTGTCAGTGCACCGACTACTACTGGTGCCGACCAGGCTGAGACCCACCAGTCGGCTGCTCAACCACACGGCGCCCCTGCCTCCGCCGACCTGTCAGATCCACCTGCTGGTCCTCTGGCCTAGACGACCAATTTATCTTTCTTTCCCGTTCTTGTAATCTATCGAACAAGTTAAATTCACGCAATTCCACCCGCTGGGGGTGTATTTTCAAACTCTGTTGAATTCTGGCGTTGAGCCTTGCTATGTAAATTAATTTACTCGCACAAGTCTGTGCTCTACCGGGTTCCACTTTTGCCTTGCTTTTCTGTTCTGTTTTGGCTTTTTCCCTTGCTGTCTTCCTTTGGCTTCCGCCCTGCCAGCCGGACAGTTGCTCTACGGTCTGTGGCTGGGTCAGGGACTTAGCAGTTTTTGGATAGACAAGTACTTTGGCAGCTTAGAACGTAGAAATTCAAGTGAGAAGCCGTCTGCTCAACAGCCGGACGGTGAGGCAAGGAGCCGGCCTGGCCTATGCTGATGTTTTTTCCTTAGTCATTTTGTGTGTGGACTGTTTCCTGCCTTTAGCTCTTGCTAGCCGGACAGTCGCTCTGCGAGCTGCGGCTTAAGGAAAGAGAGGCCTTAGATGTCGGTACACTACTTGTCCAACTGTAGGTACTATCAACATAGAACCAGGCGGCAAGCCCCCGGGCCGACTGGTCGGACCCGGTTCCAAGCGGCGGAAAGGAATAATATATTCATAGGCATAATCTTATCATATAGATAAAAAGGGTAGCCCCCGAGTGCTCCTCGAGGGACCCAATGTCTTTGCTCTTAATACAAAAGGTAGCATGGTACATACTGCACTAACTATAAAATCTTTGAAGGAGATTTGCGTTCTATGGGCGCTCCTTCTCCTTGCTAAATCGTCCCTCTTGCGCGCCCTAGGCTTCTGCGCGTCGATGAGGTAGTAGGAGTCATTGCCCAAGGCTTTGCTGATGACAAAAGGGCCCTCCCATGGGGCAGAGAGCTTGTGCTGGCCGGCTGTTCACTGGATCAGTCGAAGCACAAGGTCCCCTTCTTGGAAAGATCGAGGCCTGACCTTCTGGCCGTGGTAGCAGCGCAGGCCCTGCTGGTAGATGGTGGACCGACTGAGTGCTAGAAGCCGGCCCTCTTCCAGCAAGTCGACACCGTCTTCTCGTGCTTCCTTCGCCTCCACCTCCGTGTACATGGTGATGCGAGGTGAGTCAAACTCGATGTCAGTTGGGATGACGGCCTCGGCCCTATACACGAGGAAAAAGGAGTGAAGCCGGTTGCTTTGTTCAGCGTGGTCTGGAGACTCTAGAGGATAGCTGGCAGCTTGTCGATCCGGCAGCCGGCCGAGCGCTCCAGTAGCTCGACCAGTCGGGGCTTGATGCCGGACAAGATGAGGCTGTTTGCTTGCTCTTCCTGGCCTTTTGACTGCGTATGGGCAACGGACACTAAGTCCAGCCGGATGCCCTGCATCACGCAGAAATGGGCCAAGGCGCCTTTGGCAAAATCTGTGCCATTGTCGGTGATGATGCTGTGTGGTACACCGTACCGGACGATGATGTCTGCGATGAAAGTCACAGCAGTCGGACCATTCAGCTTCTTGATTGGCTTCGCTTCAATCCACTTGGTGAATTTGTCCACGACGACAAGCAGATGGGTCATGCCGCCGCTGCTATCTTGAATGGGCCCACCATGTCCAGCCCCTAGATGGCGAAAGGTCAAGTGAGGGGGATGGTCTTGAGCGTAGAAGCTGGTAGGTGTTGCTTGGAGCTGAAATGTTGGCATCCGTTGCACTTCTTGACCAAGTCCTTGGCATCGTCCAGAGTAGTTGGCCAAAAAACCAATGGCGGAAAGCTTTGGCGACAAGGGATCTGGAGGCCGCGTGGTGGCCGCACTCACCTTGATGAATATCTTTGAGGATTGCTCTTCGCTTCTCTGGCTCTACGTGGCATTGGAACACGCCAGTCACCTTGCGCCTGACAAGCTCTCTGTTCACTATTGTGTATGCTGCTACCCGACATTGCACCTGCTGGGCCAAAATCTCGTCGGTTGGTAGCTCTCTGCTCACCAGGAAGTTGAGGATGGGCTGTGCCCATGATGGTGCTTCAACCACTGTCATCACGGCCACTGGTATTAGGGCGGTTGGGTTGGGAGGCGGCAGGTTGGAGCCGACCGCTGCTTGCTGCATTGTTGAAGTCCTCGGGCCGCCTGCTACAGCCCCCGGGCCGGGTGTGAAAGTGCTAGTTATCGACTAGAGGTGGGTTGAATAGGCGATTTTTATGAAAGTCTTCCAAACATGGAAGTTTCGAAGACAAACGATAGAAATGAACCTATTAACATGCAGCAAAAGGTAGACTACACTAGGCAAGCCATAGTCAAGTATTCAATGAATTGAAAGCACGAAGACTATTAGCAACTAGGCAGTATGGATCAGGATGGAAGATAGTATGAAGCCAATCAGAACAAGTAGTCACACAGTGAAGTCAAACAGATAATGCAAGCAGGCAATGACTTCACGAAGACAAACTGTAAGTAAAGAGAAGGAAGAGATAGAACCAGTTGCTTGGTGAAGACAAAGGATTTGTTGGACTAGTTCCAGTTGCTGTGACAACTGTACGTCTGTTTAGGGAGGCTGAGATTCAACTCAGAAGACCGCGTCTTCACCTTCTTCCCCTTGAGCTAAGGACACTTAGTCCCCGCCCAATCACTCTGGTAAGTCTTCAAGGTAGACTTCCAAACCTTCACAGACGCCGTTCACCGGCAATCCACAATGACTCTTGGATGCTCAGAACGCGACGCCTAACCGGCTGGAGGATTCACAATCCTCAAGTGTAACAAGTCTTGAGATCATGCGGACAGAAAGACTTCAGTGATGCCAAACACACTTTGGGTCTGGGTGTTTTGGGCTTTGTCCTCGCAAGGATCTCTCTCTCAAATGCTCCGGAGGTGGGTTGCTCGCAAACGACAAAAGTCGTGCACTAACTCTGAGCAGCCACCAATTTATGGTGTAGGGGGTGGGCTATTTATAGCCACTAGGCAACCCGACCTGATTTGTCCGAAATGACCCTGGGTCACTAAGGAACTGACACATGTTCCAACGGTCAGATTTCAAACACAGACGACAGCTTGACTAGGGCTACAAGTAAAGCTGACTCATCCAGCTCTGGATAAGATTTGCTCTCATTGTCTTCGCTTGAAGACATAGGATTTGGTTGAGCATCACTTTAGTCACTCTGACTTTGTTCACTTGGACCCCACTTAACAGTACGGTGGTTCCTATGACTCAACAAAGAAGAAAATGAAACTACGAAACAACTATGTCTTCACGCTCCAAAGACTTCATGCGATGTCTTATCATGTCATAGTCTTCAATGTGAATATCTTCACATACCACCATTATCTTCAATGTCTTCACACATTTTTTGGGGTCATCTCCGGTAGGTAAACCGAATCAATGAGGGACTACTACCTGTGTTATCCTGCAATTCTCACAAACACATTAGTCCCTCAACCAGGTTTGTTGTCAATACTCCAAAACCAACTAGGGGTGGCACTAGATGCACTTACAATCTCCCCCTTTTTGGTGATTGATGACAAACTGGTTGAAGTTTTCAACGAGGATAAAAGTGTGTGAGATTGTAAAGGATAAGATATTGTCTTCATAAATAGCAAAAGGCTCCCCCTGAAGATGTGCATATATGTATTTTGCTTTTGGAATGCAAGTGCACATGGCAGGTTGTACTTGTGGAGATCCTCTTCAACTTATGAAGGCAATTCATCATGCATGATAAGATATAACAAAGATAATGACAAGCATAATGAAAAATGGACGTCTGCAATATGACTTCGTGCGGGATTTATCGTCGCACATGCGGAATTTATCGTCGCATCACATAGATGATAGAAAAAGTAGCAGACGACCAGGAAGTTTAAGTGTTACAACTCAAAGAACCCAAATGTATTAAAAGCGAGAGTTGTAAACACTTGGCAAAAAGTATAGCAACCACCCATAGGGACCTGCTTGAAGACTATCAACTCATATGCTTCTCCCCCTTTTGTCAGTAAGGACCAAAAAGGATTGAAGACATAGAGCTTCTAGTCATTCCCATGAGGAGTAGGTGGTGAAGTAGCAGGGTCGTCGTTGAGGTTTGGTGGTGCAGAAGAACTTGGTGCAGTCACTACAAAAAAAGACACATCCATGACATTTTGGGCCGAACGAATTTTTTTCTGTCATACATATGACACTTCTATGATGATAATTGTGACAAAACCCGGTATCATCATAGATGTGGTGGGCTCCTACTTCTATGAAAAAAAATCATGACAGAAAATGGCCTTTTCGTTCTGGGCGGGCTAGAGATGCAGCTGCATGATATTCTTTGGGCCATCCATGACGGAAAAAACCATGGTAGAAGCGAGGGCGAGGAAAATTTCGGGGAGTTCGCGGTTACGGTGGGAGGTCGGAGGCCGAGCGATGCACGCTTCTCTCGTACACGTACGCGCGTTTGTGTGAGGCGTTGGCTCTAACTGAACCCGAGCGAGGCATTGGGCTCTAACTAAACCCGAGCGATTGCACTGCAAGCTACACGTTACTGAACCCGAGTGATCGATTGATGGCTGTTAACTGAACCCGATCGAGCGATTCCTTCGCTACTGCTGCTAACTGAAGCCGATCGATGCTGCCTCTGGATGAACAGTGAGCGTTGCGGGGGGGGGGGGTGGATGAACAGTTCCCAGTGGGGGTGGATGAACAGGACCTCGTGGTGTTGCCTCTAGATGAACAGGACCCCGATCGATCGAGCCGGTTGGGGCTAGATGAACAGGACCCCGTGGAGGGCAGGATGAACAGTAGACGGTGGAGGGCAGGATGAACAGTAGCCCGTGGAGGGGTGGTTGAACAGGAGCCCGCAGAGAGGGCTGGTTGAACAGTAGCCGGTGGAGTAGCGCGCGGTGGAGACTGGATGAACAGGAGCCCGTGGATGAACAGTCGCAGGTGGAGGCTGGAGGAGGTCGACGGTGGATGAACAGTAGCTCGTGGAGGCTGGAGGGGTCGACGGTGGAGATGAACAGTATCCCGTGGAGTCCCGTTTTGCGGTACGCCACACCCCTCCCGATGTACAGGACCCCCATTTCGACCGTAGCGCTCCAACACAAGTCTGTTTCGGCCGTTTTGTGGTACACCACACCCCTTCCTATCAATAGGACACCCGTTTCGACCGTAGGAGGTCCGTTTCCTCCGTTTTGCGGTACGCCAGGCCTCGTTTCCATCGCCTGTTCCGTCCAAGCCCTCCCGATGAACACGACGCATTCCGTTGCCTCCCCATGAACACGACGCATTCCGTTGCCTCCCCATGAACACGATGACGACGCTGTTTCTCCGTTCCAACCCAGCCATGTACACGAGCCCTGGCCGTATGTATGCGCGAGTAGGCGTTCGAGACCCCGCCCGTATGTACACATACGTGGCCGTATTTTCTTTCTTGCACCCTGGCCACTGTACGTACGTGTAAATGCTATGTGCGCGCCTCTACTACGACACGTGCACGCCTCTACATCGACCAGTATGTATGTACACGTTCACGACCAGAATGACAACGCTACGTACGCTTCGACCAGGTGGGTCCCGACTGTCAGGCACTTCCTTGCATGCGAAGATGTAGCTGGTGGGTCCCAGCAGTCAGGGGCAAACGTTTTTTCCGCGAAATATGGTGGCCCGTCTGGTGGGTCCCCGCTGTCTGGTGGAGGAATAATTATTTTGCGCGTAATAAGGAGGCACTTCCTTGCTGCAGCCGCGGACCCAGCTGTCAGCGTCTCCACGCACAATACTCTTCCGATGGAAGTCGGTCGTTGACAACATTGACCGCGCCGCGCCGAGAGCACCACAGCGGTGGACGACGGTGAGGCTTAGGAAGGGGACGACGCGGAGCCGGGGAAGACGCGGCAGTGGAAGCCCGCGCGGAGAGGAGTACGAGGGTTCACTGATTCAGCTGCGGTGTGAGGCTGCCATCGCCGCAGGGCCTGGCCAGAGGTGGGAATAATAGGGGGCGGTGAGGCCTCCGCGGCAGCACAGCCGGCCACGGGAGGCAGGAGCAAGAAGACCAGAGGTTGAAGAAGCACTATGGCCGTTGGATGGACATCGTACGGTCACTGGAGCTAGAATCGTTCATATTGACTAAGTTGACAAAGCCCTTCGTCCCCGTCAACTTAGTAGGCCCACAAGTCAGCCTCCCACCAAGGTGGGTCCCAGCTAGCCGGGGGATTATTCATTTTTTTGTGCATAATAAGGAGGCACTTCCGGTGGGTCCGAGCTGACAGCGGGGGGAACGTTTTTTTTTCGCGAAGTACGGTGGTCCGTCCGGTGGGTCCCAGCAGTCAGGGGGAAACAATTTTTTTCGCAAAATTCTGGTGGCCCGTCTGATGGGCCCCGCTATCAGGTGGAGGAATAATTATTTTCTGCGTAATAAGGAGGCACTTCCTTGCGGCTGCCGTGGACCCAGCTGTCAGCCTCTCCACGTACAGTACTCTTCCAATGGAAGTCGGTCGTTGACCACATTGACAATGCCGCGCCGAGAGCACCATGGCGGTGGACGGCGGCGAGGCATAGGAAGGGGATGACGCGGAGCCGGGGAAGACGCGGCAGTGGATGCCCACGCGGAGAGGAGTACGAGCGTTCACCGGTTCGGCTGCGGTGTGAGGCTGCCGTCACCGCAGAATAACAGGGGGCGTGGGTGAGTAGAGGGATGCCCTGGCCAGCGGTGGGAGTAGTAGGGGGCGCTAAGGCCTGCGCGACAGCACAGCCGGCCATGGGAGGTGGGAGTAGGCGGTCCCGCCGGCGCTGCTTTCGCGGCTGGAGCAAGAAGATCAGAGATTGAAGAAACACGATGGCCTTTGGATTGACATCCAATGGTTACGTCTGCTAGAATCGTTTGTTGACATATGTAAAAACTAAAAAAAAATCTTGCATACGCGTCAACTAAACAGGCCCACAAGTCAGACCACTCCCTCTTTTTTAATAATTTATATATAGCTCATGGAAACTTCTTATGCAATTTATTGCAGTCGTTTTTTTGGTTGGCCAGGGCCAATTTTGCATATTTCTGTGGGTTCCAAACTATTTTTAATACCGAAATGTCCCGCCAGATTTAAAGTACTTTGAAGATATATTTAAATTAGGTTAATGCCCAGTGAAATAGGAATCTGAAAATGTAATAAAATTCAGAAATTATAAAGTAATTGCCAATTTTTCATCTGTTTTTATATTTACAACCCATTTCATATTACTTTCAAGATTTGCAGGCGTCTTGAAAGAGTTGCAGCCCATCAGGCGTAGAAAAATAAGTAGGCCTGGATTGGGTATTCTTCAGAAAAAATAAACAGGGCTCATTTTCACAAAGAAAAAATAGCTGGGATGGTCACATGGTGAACATAAAATATAAGCCTGGGCTAGATGGGCCACAACCCAGTTCAAACCCTGCTCCGTCTCAACAATACCAAACAAAAAAAATACTGCTTGAGTAGCTGCGTCCCAGGTGTCAGCCGATCTTGTGCTGTTCTCTTGTCTATTGACTATATACGCTCATAATGTCGTGGGTCCCAGATGTCAGGAAAACACTAGGAGGAAGCATTTTATTTTTCCATACACTGACATGGTGGACCCCTACTGTCATCCTCTCCACGTACTTCTGCCGATTCCTGTTGTTTGTTGACCTTGTTGACAACGTGAGAGGGCGGCACTGCGGCGAGCGCACCAAAGCGCGTGGAGGACGTCGGCGTTGATGATTTAGGAGACGGTGGGGTGGCGGTGCATGCGCTGAGGCGCAGCCAGCCGTGGGAGGCGGAAGCAGGCGGCCCCGCCGGCGCTGGTTTGGTTTTGGCGGCTGGAGGAAGACAGGACTGAAGAAACATGACAGACTGTAAAAGCAGCAGGAATACTTAACAACCTTAGCTGAAACCAGCAGGGGCACTTAACAACCAAAGCTGAAAGCAGTATGAGTACTTATACAGGTTCAACCATACAAAGCAGGCCTCGAACAATGCTACTTTGCCTACAGTTAACCAATGGTGAGGCCGCCAAGCCCCAGGACAAGGCCCAGGCGCCACCCCGCGCATCCACAACCTTTTGAAAGCGGCTTCATCTCACAACGTGGTCAATAAATAGGATATTCGCTTTAGAGCCATGGATAAGCATGAACATAATCTTCTGTCCTATTCTCCAAGATGGACGGGCCTTCATTATTTGAGACCACCCATGAATAAGTATCTTTTCACCTCTAAGGGGAATTTAGTAGGTCGACATAAACATCATGTTGTGACCAAGCGCAAGTCTGACCCGACCATGGCCAGGCATCTATATAGGAACAATAGAACTTGGCAGTTCCTGTTTCAAGAAGATCATAGTTGTAAAACTGTGTATAAGCAATAGTTTATGAACAACATATATAACAGAAAACAGCTCGTACCATAAGTTTCTCGACACAGTTGGACCTGTTCAACAAGTGCAGCAGTGGCACACATATCCCACGTGGCCTTCCACCATTGAAACGCCCAACAAGGACCTCAAGACGATCAATAAAGTGTACGAACTTGTGGATGTCGATCAAGTCAACTTCAGTGCCATTAGTAATAGCCGAGTTATTACAGAGTAACAAACGAGCAGACTGCTTAACTCTGAAAAAACCTACATGTGCCACCAATTATAAGAAAATATTAGTTAGAAGTAGCATCTTCGTGAGAGATTCGTTGCTACTTCTAAAGTTAAATTGTGATTAGTTAGACAGAATAGGTGGATTAAGAAGTAATCGGGGCAACAAGCAAGAACCAGATACAAAACTAACATGGATGAACAATTGGAACGACGTCGGGGTGGAAGATCGCAGTGAAGATGAGACCATGTTATGCTATTTCCATCAACATTTGTGCGCCAACTTTCAGTCTGTAACACTTGAGAAAGTTTATCCAAGTTCGGTCATAAAAAAAGAAGCGATCTTCTTGGTTCATGAACCCAATTCAGAACTTATATCCATGGCTTGTCTTCACTGTGACCATTAAACTAGTGTATTCAGTTATGGCAAGGCCGAGCATCTTGAGTACATGTGTTCTGGCAGAGCAAATAATACACTGCAGGAAAAATGATATGAGAACATAGCATGTTCAAAAAAAAACCCACCCTCCCGGATAGAAAAGAGGATTCTAGGAACATACTATGCGCGTTTCAAAATGCTGTGTTAGGATGAGAAGGAACAAGTGTGGCGTCTCGCCGAGGGCGCAGAAACCTGTAGGGTACTCGCACTTTCGGCACTGGAAATGAAACACACTAGATTCAGTAGGAAGAAAAATGCATCAACGGCGGCGACTGCCATCCTAGGGTTACCAGCGACTAAGGGACTTGGGTTTATCGGGGATGGATGAAGAATTCGTACCTGGTTCTCCATGAGAAAACCCTATGCAATCGCTGAGAGGGGGTTTTCTCTGAACAAGCAGACGAGGGAGAAGGGGATTTAGGCCCAGTGAAATATTGCCGCTTCGTCCGTCCAGCTTACTGCTAATGCTGGAAAGGGGGGGTTTGTGATTTGATGGCTCATTGGGCATTACTGCGGTGCTACGACCGGGGTGTGTCTACCGTGAAGTTGTGCACCCTAATTTGTGCATATGGCACGTGGACCCCGTTGCCGGTTGCCCCACATATCAGCGAAAGGAAGTAGAAAGACAGGAGTAACTAGTTACACATAAATATATTTTTTGACAGAGAGATACTCCCTCTGTAAAGAGATATACAAATCTTTTATATCACAGGCTCACCTTGCCGAGAAATATACTCCCTCTGCAATGCACGGGCATTATGGGGGTTCAACTTTTTTATGGGGGTTCAACTGAGAATATAATACTCAGATAGGCTCATGGTTCTTGACTTTGGGCCGTAGGCCGGCCCTGCATGTTTGGGGGACCATGTGTTCTACCTCAGTGCTTTTCATATTGCAAGCGATCGGTACGGCGCTGGTTCTAGATGTTGTCGCAAGGCGAATACACAAAATTGAATAAAGCACGACAACTGTTGGAATGAAATCGAACGACAGTTCCTAACCAGCAATTAGAGTTGCAATTCTATCAACGATATACCATGTGATAAATAATACTGTCGTACTACTTATACACACAGGACACTTGTTTCACCATGCCAGATTAGTAAATCAAAATCTCTTGGAGGATAGATCTGTTCGGCAGTTGCGTGCTGCTACTGAAGAATTTCAAAGTTGATTTGGACCAGCTCTCCTTGCCGAGAAAGTTTGATTTTGACATCATCCCCTACCGCAAGATATGATTTAGATTTGAACCTTGACCATCCTTTAGCATCAATCATCATGCGACCATCCTTTGTACTTACGGTATATTGAGCAGGTTCATTCACACCAAGGCTGCGCATGGTAAGAGAAACTTGGCCGCGATCGCCCGGATTGTTGAACGACTCCCTCGTTGCTCTAGAAATTCTCTGTTTGCAAACAAGAAGACATACCCAAACAGTTAGATCAACACAGTGAATCATGTGAAACAACATGGAAAGAAAAAAGAACGAAGCACTTGGGCGGCCGATGCTTACCAAGAAGGTGGACATGTCGGTTTTTGTAAGGACTTTGGTATATGAAGTGCGAACTGCAGCCCAGTCTGTTGTCGGTGCAACTGCACGGGCCGGAGCAGATGCAAGTGCAAGTGTTGGTGCAGGTGCCGAAGCCGCCGCTGCTGCCGGAGATGGTGCTCCTTGTAGAACTGGTGCCGGTGTTGGAGCAGGTGCCGGTGTCGATGCCCGATCCTCCGATAGATCAGACTGATCCGCTGACGCGGTCGGTGCCCAATCCTCAGCTGGATCAAACTGAGTTGCTGCCGCTGTCAGTGCTAGAGCAACTGCCGGTGCTCGATCTGTGCGAGACAGCGGCGATCGTGTCTGGTATGCTATGATCAGCTTTCTAACTTGACTAGGATCCGTGACCGTGATCCAGTCTTTTTCTTCATTTCTTTTAAATGCGAGAAGGACTAATTGTGGCGTTTTTGTGAAACCAAACTGCAGTTCATCATAGGGATTCAGCTTGTACTCAGAGAACAGACTGATCCAATTTTTTCCAGTAATATAAGTGATGGACGGTGCCTTCGTTACTGACACAACATAAGAAGTGAAACCTGCAAAAATAGCCATCGTAGAGCAAATCAAACGGTTTATTCTGTGATGAATGTCACATGGCAAAACCTGCATAGTAAAATTGCAGGAAAAGAAAGAAAAGATGACATTAAATTAAAAAGATTTAGACAGTAAATCAATAAGATTTACTTGTTGTGACATGAGTGAATCCTTACCAGGAAATCACTATGTTGAAGTACTAAACAGAAGATTGACCATCCAACTACGCGTGGCATGTAGGGGCCCCGCCTACTCCCACAAGTAGGACAGTCCAAAGGCCGTGAATAATCGTATGGACCGAACATCCATGGGGCTGGAAATCCTAGTGGGTGCGATAAACCTTGCAATGCATACAGATATTGGAGTGTAACCATAATTGATAGACCGTCCTCACAAAAAAATATGATATGGATACTTCAAAATATACAGACTGAATTGAGTGGACAGACATTAACATAGACCATTCTCAGGACTGACCTACCGAACAATAGTACTTACTACAGACAAGCAAAGTTGCACTAACTAAACTCTGCAGACTATTTTTTGCCACCGACCTACGGGATGAACCCCGCATAACTGACTAGGCCATGGACTTCGTGTGAGATGTCTACATGCACCATCACCATCTTGTCAACCTTGGAGAACCTAACATAGTGGTCTTTCCACTCATAAACATGATGATGAAGACAGGCCGCATCAGATTTGTTGGGAAGCTTTACAAGAACCACACCCTTCGTAATCGAAGGCACAACCAGGAAATTTTTGTGGTCAAGTACAGCCTTGAGAACACACCTGACAACAATGCTACAGGAAAACACTAGTTCAGGACACGTGGCGACAAGGACACAGTAGCTGGATAGTTCAGCAGTAGAACTCATCATCAGGTCTTCCAGTTCACATGGCATGACTTTGAGAACTTCATCTCCACCGCGGACATGGTTCTCATTCAAACAGAAACCATATTTTATTACTACCTCCATTCAGAAATATAAGATGATTTTCGATATTATACTCCATATATGACTACATATACGCACAGAAATGAGTGAACAAAGACACTAGAACATGTCTTCAAAGGCATGAGAGCAGAGGGATTACATGCAATATCCATAACACAAGTTGCCGAGGCAAATATACCCTCTTAAAAGGTGGCATTGATGTTCATAAAGTACTCCCTCTGTCCCAAAATTCTTGTCTTAGATTTGTCTAGATACGGATGTATCTAGTCACATTTTAGTATTAGATACATCTGTATCTAGACAAATCTAAGACAAGAAATTTGGGACAGAGGGAGTAGTTAAAAGTAATCTATAAGAAATCAGTGTTAACCTCTCGCATGTTTTGGTCAAAAGAGGAATTTAGAACCGTCATTTGGCACACAAAAATCACATGCAAGATCACCCAGAAAGTTGTACTACTAGTACTAGTACTGCGTGTTAGATGAAAAAACACGATCAAGATCGAGAAAAAGATCGTCAAGAAGAGATATTACCTGGACTTGCTTAATGAGTGATCCCGGAGAGGGGGGCTTGGACAGGGCGATGGCTTTGAGCTTGTCTGTGGTAGTCTCGGCGGGGTGCTTGCGCTTCTTCGTACCATGAGCCTCGACGGTTTTGGCCGTAGCCATGGACATCACTTCGGCCGGTGCTCCAGCGTCCATCAAGAAACTGTCAAATAGAAATAAAAGAAAAGAAACCATAATCACAAACCCAAAAGCAGAAAAGAGAGGGAGTTATAGGATCAGTCTCGGGGTTGCAAGACCGGGCCTTGGCCATAATCAACACCATTGATGCGCTCGCCTTTCCTTCTTTGGGAGAGAAGAACAATGGCAGAAGCAGGTCGGGGTTTTCTTGAAGAAATGAGGAACAAGATGAGGCAGAAGCGAGGGTTGGGTAGAGAGGAAGCTGAGAGAGAAGAGTGAAATGATGGTTGCTTCGTCCATCCAACTTACTGCTGGAAAGGAGGGGGTTTTGTGATTTGACGGCTCATTGGGCATTACTGCGGCGCTTCGATCGGGGTAGTCTATGGTCACTCTACTACGGACTAATTTAGTGCATGGCTGGTGGACCCCGATGCTGGCTGTCCCACACGTCGGCGAAAGTGTGTAATTTAGTGTATGGCTGGAGGAGGATCCGCACGGTAGAGCGTGTCCATTGTTTTTCAGAAGAAAAAAAATGATTACAGCAAGCATTTCCACTCTTACGATGGAGGAGTGCGAAACACGGCAGCCACTTGAACATACACAGTGCTCCTACTACTAGGCATGTGCAGTGGTTCATACATCAGTACTACACAATCTTGTTGCTAGTGTAGTAAGATATGACGATAACAAATGATGTTGTGCGCATGTAAACTACTCCTATATGTAACATAGTACCGCTTTTTCAACTGTGCGATCGAGAATGAACGGTGAGATCAATGTTAACAGAACTAGGTCCACAGCGCACGGAGAGTACGGTGCTATAGTACTCCACGAAACATGAACCATATGAATCACGAATAGTGTTAGGCAGGTTGTATGAAGGGTGCACGGGATGGGAGCAAAAGTTCCCTTCTCGACCCACTTTTGGGTGTTTGGCAGAGTGCATGAAGGGTGCATGAGTCCACACTAGTAGGTTGACAAAAATACACGAAGAGGAAACAACTATATTGAGATGAGAATGCAACCAAACACACCCATACGCTTTGTGCTACAGTGACTGATCTGCACCGTCTGAGTTTGATCCAATGGTCATGTTGCGCCGAGACATGGACATGCCCATGAAGAGGGCGCCTAAACACCACCGAAGTCCCTCTGCTTCTCGAGGCGCACGACGTTGGTGATGCAGGGTGCAACCGCCCGCAGAGCCCGCTCCCGGTCGACGGAGCCAGCTCGTCAAAGACGGCGTCCAATGGCACGAATGGATTCCGGTGATGGAGCCCTGAAAGGATTCGCCTGGCAACGGCGACGGCAGCCCGCAACCCCTCCTTGTCCAGCTCAGCCCCCACCATCGCGCGGAGACGGCTCTGCTCAGAGATATAGGTGAAGAAGGAGACCAGGTCAAGAAGCCGCAGCTCGTTGAAGTCGACCGGGTGGTCGAACGGGTTTATCCCGACGGCCGGCATCGTCGCGCTGGCACGACAATAGGCATCGCACAGCTGCAACACATGCGTGGCAACTTGGTTCACCAAGTGGTTGAGGCGATCCTGGACCTCGTCACGATCGGCCCGCTCGCGCTCCAACCGGCTCCCCTGACGGCCTATCGTATCTCCCGCTTTCTGTAGCAACGCCGCCGACGCCTCGAGCATCTTTGTGGTGGACGCCTGCCGCTTTTGAAGCTCCGTGAACTCCCGCACATAACGGAGGAGCATGGCACTCCTCTCCTCCTTGAGTTCACGGAGCTCCACGTCCTTGGCCCTGAGCTCCGCATCCTTGGCATGGAGCTCCTGTGTCAGGAGCCTCACCTTGGACTCCGTGATCTACTACGCCGCCATGGCACCAGGTAGAAGCAATGGGGAGAGGAAGCAAAGGGGGCGAAACGGCTGAAAGGCAATGCAATCTACGGGAAGGCGGAGGGAGCGGGGAATCTTTTGGTTTTCACCATGGTAAAACACCAGTCGACGACTTCTCACATCAGGGAGCAGTGGGTAAAGGCGGAGTCATCGTGACTAATTGCTGCCGCGCCTGCTCCCGTCAATCAAAAATTAAAAATCCTGCCGCGCCTGCTCCCGTCAATCAAAAAATTAAAAATCCTGCAGCAACCAAACACCAGAGCAACGCCGCGGTGGATATTTAAATTTACCTCCCGGCAAGTAGATAAAAAAAGGGGTGAAAAAACAAATGTGGCAGCGGCCTAACTAATCGGTCGAACTAGCCCAACTAGCTAGCCACCGTGCGTCACTGATGTACTCGGCGGGAAAGGTGGTCTTTCATGATTTGACGACTCATTTACTTGCTTCGGCGCTACGACCGAGGAGGACCCAGAAAACGCGCGATAGGGCGTCCCACGTTAGGAAGAATATATGCGTGCACCACCCAGGAGGACCCCGAAACCGCGCGGTAGGGTGTGCCACGTCTCGGCACGGAGGAAAAATGTGCGTGTAAAAATATACTGTATCAGACGTAGTACCTATGGTTCGACCTCGGGACCCAGCCAGTCGGTTGAAAACACCCCACTAGCCACACAGCTTCATCATGCAAACGTGGCATGGAGGATAGATGTGGTTAGCTCTGTCTCGACCAGCCACAACGTCTCTTGTTCTTGGTGATTCTTCTATTTTCCAAGTTTTTTTAGTAGTAATAACACCACGGCAACCTAGCGTCGCTCTTCGTGTGTGCCCGTGCAAAGGTTAGACGATGGAGAGAAGAGAGATTGAAATCGCAGACCTGGGACCCACCAGTAAGTGAGATAACGGTCATGCACGTGTTGATGAGGCACTCCCTCTACTCTACTCAACACAAGTACTGTATAAAATCAAGTTATGGGACAAAGCCAACAACCGTTCATTTTTTCAGGCTATCGACTTACGCTTTGTAGTCCAGGTTGCCAGTTCGAATCTCGTCTTTCAGATTTGTTAGTTTTAGGTCCAAATTTGATTAATGACAAGTGGGACCCCCGTGTGTTGTTCCGATATTTCAGTGTAGGATTGTTTTTTTGAACAAACACTTTGCGTGGTTAGACAAGTAACGGCACGAGTTACACGTTTCTTGCAAGTTTAAGAACAAAAATGACAGCGGCATATAATATCACATCCACCCCGCAGCTTAGATACTATGGTGATACGAGTTTTTACACCGTTGAAAGTGAGATCCAATGGCTTGGGAGTAGTCTTTGTAATTATGCGCAATTTCCAAACTCTCCAAAGGTTTTTTTGCAAATAAAACATTCAGGCCTCGTGAGTGCCACTGCATCTTCGATCCAACGGCTCCCCGGTGCTCATATTAGGTGCTCCCCGTAGCTTAATTACCCACTACGGTGATTGGAGTAGTTGTGGGCCGAATTCTACGAAAATATAATCTAAACCGACCGGAATAAATGCCTACACAAATTAATCCAAGGTTGGAGTGCCCCTCGCAATGTAAATAGCTCCGGCTTTGCGAGGGATGGAGAGGTAGTAGCTTCAACGCATGGAAGATACGGTGTGAGAAAGCGAAGTCAATCGAGAGACATATAGATAGAGAGACAAAGTGAGTGTGGTCCGACATTCATTGAACAAATATATATATGCTCCGATTGAGCTTTTTGGCAAGGGTGAGGGCTATAAGATAGAGCTTGAGAGATGATCCAGTCACAGACGTGTAGATATATTTTGTGCCTGGGAGGAAGCAAGGTCAACCGATCACATAGGGTCGCCGTGCGATCGAAAGAGTGAGACGTGTTGGAGAGAATGACCTAGATAGACGATGTGCGTGAGAGAGTATACAATGTGAATAGGTCAAATTGGGCTCAAACATGGTGATATATCATTTTTGTCCGAGAAAGAGCGAGGTCAATCGAGACATACGGAGAGAGAGAGAGAGATTGAGTGAGCGTGGCCCACCATGAGGTCAAAAGAGTGGTGGCGGCTTGGATGGACCGACCAAGATAGACAATCTGCGTGAGAGAGTATAGAGTGTGTCGATCGAGGCCCGAACAGGGAGATATATCATGTGTGTGTGAAAGAAAACGAGGTTAAACGAGACTCAGATAAAGAGAGCGAGATTGAGTGAGTGTGGCCCGCCGTGCGGAAGAAAGAGTGAGATAGTCTCGAGGGAGTGACCTAGATATACAACGTGCGTGCGTGCGCATGCACGAGAGGTTGGGGGGCTAGATAGGCAATGCATGTATTTAGCGCGAGAGGGTGAGAGGGAGAGGGGGGGAGAGAGAGAGCTCGGCATGGGGTGCAATGGTGGGTGTGTGAGGTAAATACATTTGGTAACAGAGTGGAAAAAGGGGCTGTGTAGTTGAGAGACTTAGAAATCGAAACATGGAGAGAAAGAATGAACGTGTGTTGGAAACCGATAGCTTCCTAAGGTGGTTAGGAGAGGAAGATTGACGGATACAGGAAGTATGTAGCATTTGTGCGCGGGGGTGGGGGGGCTAAAAACAACATTTGAATGTACATAGTACGAGACTTAATATCGATGTTTCAATTCGGTGTACATTGTAAGATTTGAACCAAGGACCAGGCATACGGGTAATTATTTCGAATTCGTGCCATACTAAGTTTCGAAAAGTTGACATTGACTCAGTTTGTTGTGCTATTTTGTAGGTCATATGTTTGAATCCATCCAAAAGTTTTCTCACTACCATGGTGTTCATCATATACATATGAATTTGTATTAAAAAAGTAGCGTGGATACTGTGAAATGCGAAATCCACGTTAGAATTGGAGATCGCTACATGACACGCACTCTAATTCAAATAACTAACTACATGACACACACTCTATTTCAAATAACTAATTATGTGACACACACTCTTATCCACGTTAGCGTGGGTACCATTTCGATTTTTTTTTCAAATAACTCCTCATTAATTAATTTATAGTACTCCCTCTGTTCACTTTTATATGACCTTGAAGACATTTCAGACAATGTGCAAAACAATTCATGTTAAGTTGTCTGAAATGACTTACAAAAGTGAATAGATGGAGTATCTCGTTTCGAATGACTAATTATTGCAAGGAAAACACGGGCATGGTAATACATACAGATTCGTTTGCAAATGAAAGAAGATTCGTTTGCATTCTCAAATGTAGGCGCACCAGGCAAACCAGGGTCGTGTCGGGGTGGACGCTGCTTCGGTGCCTTAAAGGCAACTGCCTTTGGGTCACTGACATGTGGGCTAGCCACCTGTTGGGCCCATATGTCATGGACACAAAGGCAGGTGCCTTAAGGCACCGAAGCATAGTCCTGTCAGGGTGGTCGCGTGTGTCGGACGGACGCGTAGCACCCAGCCACCCATCCCCGCCCCCCCCCCCAAAAAAAGGACAACGATAATATAAGTTCGCGCTTCCATGTTTCGGATTGAAATATCTGGCGGCCCCAATTCCAGCCCTGCAAAATCTCTCTTCTCCACCGTCCCCTTCCGTGCCCAGATTGCTCAAATCCCTAATTCGCCGCCAACCCTCAAATTGCCCCTCGTCTCGTCTCTTTCCCCACCGTTCCCCACCTCTGTGCCGGACGACGACGACGAAGACGACGGTCACGCTTCACCACCGCATCGGAGCTACCTCATCTATGCCCTCGTCCACCGCACCGGGTGGTCCACTGACAACGTCGGCCGCCGCAACCGACGTGCCTCACAGACACCGAGTTCCACTGCATTAGGTGCGCTTCACCGATGTCGTATCCCAGCTCACCGGGGCTAATTCACCAAGCACATCGTCGCACCTCCGCCCCTCGAGGCCGTTGGGGCTTGACCACTCATCTACCGCATCGTAGCGCTCCGCTGCAACTCAAGATCTGCATCCGTGCGCTGCCAGCCAACGCCAATGCATCACCCGCAACGGCTCTGAAGTGACCCGCACTCTAGCTAGGCGAGCATGCCCAAACGCCGGCCCGAACTAGGTATCCACACATCACTCCCTTATGCACTGTTCTGACGATGTTTGGATATCCTTTCACTTCTCTCTTAGCTTACATGCCTATGCAACTCTGACCTTAACTCTTATTTATTCTGGAGATATCATCTGAAACAAGCAAATCCATATTTTAGCGAAGCATGATGGCGCTACGGGATCTGGTACACATCCTGCACACCCGTATAACCTTGTAAGTATCTGTCCTCTGGTACAACATCAAGGTCGATTCCTCTTATTTGATCAACCATTCGCCGTGTCAAAAATGCAGAGGGGGATGCAAGGAGCACAAGGCCTGCACATCCAAGCAAGTGGTAACATGGACTTGTACATGGAACATCCCAAGCGCAAGCAGAGCTGCAGTGAGCCTGTACAACGAGCTAGTGTAAGTCCCTGCATTTCATTTAGTTCGTACTGGCATTCGTGTACGATTTGTGTGCAGTGGCTGATCCACAAATTCAAGTTACCAGGGGCAAACATTTAACTTAAAAAATACGAAGGCACTTGCACTCCAGAAATCAACATAACTTGAGAAATGTGAAGCTACATGCACTTTGAAAACGAGCTAATGATCCAAAGTAGTTCAGATTATAAACACTAAATGATGCAAGCACCAAAAACACAAAATGCAACATGGTGTACAAGGACTACAAACATGGTCTGTACCTGCTTGAATTATTTGTTCTCTGGCTGAAAATATCGAAGTGTAATTGCACGTATAACCAGTGTGCAAACTGCATATCAATATATCTATCCTGCACAAGTATGCCAATAGATTCAAACAAAAGATTAGAAAAGTATTTATGCTATGTTGTCATGATATGGGGACTTTCTGGTAGATGGCCTCGACGTTTCCTCAAGCTATGAAAATGCACTATAATTTGCTTGTCATCAATGCCTGCGAATCTCTGTCTCTCTCAACATAGTAGATCATCATTAGACACTAAATCCTTCAATGAGCTTGCAAAATGCTTGCATTAGATCCCTCATTAGACACTATATGTTCATCACCAGGAGCATGTAAAATATTTGCATCAAATCCTTCATTAGCAGTCTGTTCATTAAACACTTCAGGCTCAAGAACAACATGAGCTTGTATGTTTGCACCGGAAACTTGATTAGATACATCAGATTCAGTCAGTTCAGTATTGATTGGGGGAGTTATAAAATAAGTAGAAATTGGTTTCATTTTCTCATAGATTCCCTACATACAAGCAGTTTTACAACACCATCAGGTTTAACTATTAGCCAGAAATTGAAGAGTTGAATTAGATATAATCAGGGATGTGATGTACCTGCTCGTTGCGCATGCTACTCTTGCAAGCTGCGATTGTCCGTTTGCGCAAGCTCGATGCCATGCCCGTGCTACCGCCGCTGCTTCCCACGCAGGCTACACCCAGGGTTGGATCTTCATCTTCTTGTCCTTACATTCGCTTGAAGCCTGGCGACCGCCCTCCAACGAGGGCGCGAGGAAGTGCTGTGTCGGTCTGTCCAGCGGCGGCTAGGTTAGGAGCGAACCAGACTGGAGGCTTGAGTGAATGAATTGGGATTTTTCCTGGCGTCGATTGATATGGGAGGCGCTCGTTTGGGCCGCGAGCCTGCTATAGGGCCTGCCTTGCACTTATGTTATTGGCCCATCCAAATTGAAACATTTTTCTTCATTTTTTACATTGCCTGCTCGTGTGTTGGGACGAACAAAACTAGCATGGGCCAACCTGGACGACCCCAACTAGGTGCACACTTTCCAGCCACCTGAGGCGGCTACCCATACCAGCCCCTATGGTGGCGTCGCCCCTTTTTGCGTGTATGATTGGATAGTGAAAAATATTCTAGTGGTGCTTTTGATATACCCACAGAATGGTTGAATTGCTTGTTTCTATGAACTGAGTTCGCCAATAATGTGAAGGATGCCAGTCTTTTCATCCTATTGTAGATTGCTTAGATCTCGATATGCCAAAAGTAATCGCATGAAATATACAGTAAAAGCCAGTGTGATGTGTTTGTCTACAACTAGTCTGACTACACGTCCTCATATAACATATCAAGGACGCACCATCTTACCAGATTAACCATTTGACTTACCCATGCAGTGTGGGAAGAAAGAAGTATTGGGACTGCGTATCCAAGCAATTGATGCCATGGACTCCTTCGTACAACCTTGTAAGCGAAAAAGAAGTTGCAGTGTGCCTGTACAAAGAACTAGCGTAAGTTCAGTTACCTGCTTCTCGGAATTTTAGTTAGCCACTTATTGCAAAATTGTTTAATTACGTTGCTTGGCTTAATTTAGTTTGCTACTGATTACATAATGGCACAACCTGTTAATCATATTGTAGACTGCGCCTATCTATGTGTTTGATACTTATTGTTAAGAATTACCTGTTTGCCTTAACTTAAATATCTACTTGTTTGTTTAACTGCTTTGCTGCTGCAACAACGGGTTACAATGATGTTAATAACTACTTTTCAGCATCCAAATGAAACTCTTTAATTCCTTGTTTGTTTAACTGGTTTGCTGTTATAACTCCCAGTTGAGATGTTTTGCTAACTTCAACTTTTCTGAATCCAATCGGAACTTTAATGGCAAAACATGTTAGCCCAAGATCAAAGAGCAAGGTCCCCATGGACGTTGCATCATCCCACAACAGTGGCACCGGCCCAATCGTGCATTATGAATTGCCAACTGCTGATGCTCTAGGGGCTAAACTAGTGGTAGAAAGAGATTCTGCTTCTGCACTTAGAGATGAAGTTGACAGGTTGAGGAAGCAAACATCACAATCACAAGTAGTACTCAAGACAACCATTAAATATTTGGTGGATTTCAAAACAAAGAAAGCTGAGACTGACCAGATTGTTAAGGTCCTGAAGGAAAAAAGGAAATTAAATTCCTACTTGGTAAATCATAGGTGAAATGTTCTTTCCATAGTTGAATAACCTTTGTGTTGTCTGTTCATGTAATCAATCAAACCATTTGTTTTAGAGATCATGTAATAATTATTTTTTTGTTTTTTTGTTTGTAATTTTATTTGAGCACAAGTCTGTATTAATTGATAAGACTCGGAGACATTTCATTTGGATTGCTGTGCCAGACCTACAAATATGCCAATCGGGCTGAATGTGCATTCAGCAATAGTAGTATAGATGGACCATAAGTGGCACGCATCGGAAAGGGCCAAGATGCTGGCTAAAAAAAGGATGCTGTTGTAGCCAAAAAAAGTACAGCGGCCTGGCTTGTGTATGTTAGTTGATATTATTGATCCATATACTCTATAAGTGTTTATATGTCTGTTAGTTCCGTACATTCTTGGTTGATTGACTCGGTATTTGAATCTTGATACACCGCTTGTGTACATATCTAAATGGGAGTAAACATTATGCTGCGTGTGACATTTGAGTTGGACATGAAGTGTTCCGAATATTCGAATTCACCTCAAATTGGATTCTAGTTTCTGAATTTGAGTATCGGCATTTGTAAACCACATTCATATGTGACTGTGGAATACATCTTTGTCGTTCTTTTGAAGATATATAAAAACACATAGAATGATTTATAAAGATTCACATAGGAATACAAAATGGATTCGAATTTAGTTGCCAGGGTAAATGTGGATGCTTATTGTCCCAAAATTAGAAAGAAACAGCAAAATGCCCACTCCCACATCGGCTCCCGAAGCCAAGTGTTTGGGAGATGGAAATTACTATCTACCCATTACACGGACAATCCATCGGCCCGATTTCCACTGCTCTAAATAGGGGTAGGTTAGTAACTTCAATTAGACGTGACACGACCGCCTCTGAGCCCATTCCGACACGGTGGGCGTCAAACATGGGCGGCAAAACTCATTTGATTCAAGCTCGTCCGAAAGACCTCTGTTTCTCCCTCCATTCCCCATTCATACACGGTGGGCGGCAGAACACCCTCTCCTCGTCCGAAATAGATGTAGGCTAATATTTTAAATAGGGGCAGATGTGTAACTTCCATCAGACGTGACACAACCGCCCTACCTGTCAGCCCCATTCATACACCGTGGGCACCAACCGTGAGCGGCAAAACACCCTCTCCTCGCCTGAAATCGATGTAGGCTAATATTTTAAATAGGGGCAGATGTGTAACTTCCATCAGATGTGACACAACCGCCCTACCTGTCAGCCCCGTTCATACACCGTGGGCGCCAACTGTTGGCGGCAAAACACCCTCTCCTCGCCCGAAATAGTTACCGGCAAATATTTCGAAGATGCGAGATTACCGTCCTATCCCCAACCGACGAGACGTCCAAATTTGAAACGGGGGATAAGTTCGTAACTTTCCCATATTTCAGGCATGCGCGTCCCAAAAACATGGTTCCCCATACCTCTCCCTCCATTTTCCCATTCATACACCGTCCGCGCTAGAACACCCCATTCCCACACCAGCCTCCGTCCGCCACCCCATCCATCGCCGCCGTCCTCCACCACATCCATCGCCACCGTCCTCCACCATGCCGGAGCGCCTACCAAGACCGCGTCGTCCACTGCTAGAGATGGACGTTTCTCATCCACGGCGACGGACCAATAGCCTTGCATCGCGTCCTCTCGCTTCATTGGCGCCGTCGTCCTCTTTGCCGGGGCCGCTCACACGACCCTCTCTTCCACCGCAACGGGACTTATCCCCCGATGCACCCGTCTACCGTCGCAGATCTGCTTCAACGCCACCGACAACCATCGCACCCCCGATGCCTACACGACGCCACAAGAGAGGTGGTACTTCATATCTCCTCAACTTTTTGATCTCAACCAGAAAATAGATCTTAACTTGGTTACTCTACTTTCTTTTCAGCTCTGAGAATTTAGTTCTTAGTTCGAAGCAAACAATGGATGCTAAATATCATTTCTCCGGTTTGCAGCTTTAAATCGGCCATGGCACAGCCATAATACGGTTTAATTGATCATGCTTAGGGTTTAATTGATCATGTTGGTTCCGTGGTAGTTTCTTTAATAGAAATCAGAGGGGAAACCCTCTTTTGCTAAAAAATATATGCTTAGAGTTTCCCCCTTTTATGATCACTATACGATCATAATACATGCTTCGTGTCATAATAACACTGCTCCACCCATCAAGATAAACAAGCTTAGTTGTTTAAATACGAATCTGATATTATTAAAACAGAGTTGTTTAATTGGTCAGCTAAATGTTCCTAAATTAGTTTCGAAAAAGCATGTTTGCCGCTGGGTGTGTATCTCTGTGTGTGGTCTGGTCAGCACGGTTGGGGAGGTGAACTTTGCATATGCAGGGGTTTATAGGGAGACACTCTCCGAGTTGAAACCGCAATGCATTCCATAGATAATCTGACTACTTTTTATGTTTTCATGAATCTCAGATTCTGAACAGCATCATAATGATTATGAGCTTGCGTGCATGAAAAGAATAAAGCAGAACAATGCCATGGTTTTCAAACTTGGCATTAAGGGACTGAAATCAAGTCTGGATGCAATGCAATGCAAACACTCTCCACCTACAGATTCATGCTTAGAATATGATCCTAACAGTGATTCTGAGCTAGAGGGAGACCTAAGTCAATGTAGCTCCCTAGTGGAGGAGTCAGAGGAAGATGCCCTATCTTATTCACCCATCAAGGTACTTGCTCTAACTTTGCAAGGTTACATTGCTCGCACATATCTTGCAACCGGTGCTTTGCATTGCGTCTACTTTGTTGAACTGCCATTAGCTTAGTTTACACATCGTGTATGTGAATACGCCCTGCCTATCCATTTTCAGTACATATTCCATCTGTCATCATACCATATTTATCCATTCAAATGTTGTTCTTGTGATTGCTGATCGTGGAGGAGCACAAGCAAAGTATTTGGAAAAGGTAGTGGCACCTGATAAATCAAATAGCCCATTAGGTGTAGTTGCAATATCACCTGACCCACAAAATACCCCAACCCTAGCAGACTCTAGCCCTACTACACTGGTCATTTCCGATGCCCCAACTCAGCAGGCCCCAACTACAGCAAACAGTGTGATTATGCCAGTTGACATAGCACCAGCTGTACGACGCAAAACCCCCATTCCAGCAAAGAGAACACCAAATCCAGTTGCCAAATCCCTTTTCGAACCAGAGAGAGCCCCAATTGCAGCAAATAGGACCCCTGTTCCATTTCTTCCCAGTTTAGAAGACAAAGCTTATGTTGTCAGGAACTTTGTGCGCATCTTTCCTTCATGGAAAGATTATACCGCAGAAACAGAACAATTTCCAGTCTTCCTCCGCAACTTACGCGTAAGTAATGTACTAATGTTATTCATGGTCATTACTGCATATGTTTCTGCTGACAGAAGACACAAGATTTCATTCTTTTAAATAGGCGAGGCGCAAACTAGATTGTGATGACGAGCAAGGGTTGGTTGCGCTTTTCAAGCACTCGTTGATGAAGTATCATTCCTACCTGAGGCAAGCGAACTTCGATGGCAAGCCTCTAAACGAAATTTCTGTAAAGTCTCTGGTGCTACATTTATCCGACGGTGACTGGAATAATCTTGTTACACATTGGTCTCGGCTGCATCGTAAGGTACTGTCTATGATATCACATCACAATTTGAACTACATTTCTGCATTTGCCTTAATGTCTCACTTGTACGAAAAATGTTAGCAGAAGAACATTCGTTCTCAAGGGAACACAGAATCTCGCAACTATACTGCACACTGCATTGCTCTTGTGAGTACCTCTTGCCCTGTATGACCATACTTACTTTCATAGCTGTTTGATTATGTAGCATCGCTGCACATGTTAGCCTCGTAATCGTCCATTTGGTGGACATTATAAGATTCGTATGGACTCTTACATAAATTTAGAATCAACCCAATGCTTTTGAAGAGGTTTAGCTCTACAGTCCTCTTGTAAGGACTGAACGTGGTCTATCACTGTACTTACATTAACAACTACTCCCTCCGACCCATAATATAAGAACGTTTTGTACAGTACACCAGTGTTCAAAACACTCTTGTATTATGGGAAGAGGGATTGGTTCATTTTGTAGCATTCTGCATCTTATCTCCCTATCCCACCATTTACTAAAAAAGATCAGATCTATATTTAATCTTACCAACAAGTAGAATACACAGACAATGCCAGTGCAGAAGTGTAGCCCATTGCTCTTGTCAGTACATTTTGTCCTGTAACGCTTGTACTTCCAGGGATTGGTAGTTGATTATGTAGCATCAATCTGCATCTTATCTTCATTATCCTCTATCCCTTCCACTATTATCATATCTATAATTACTCTCTACAAAATGTAGAGTACAGGCAATGCTTATGAAGAAGATTCTGTGCTGAAATTCTTGAGTTATCCTTCCCTTGCCATGGAGAAGGGCATTATAAAGCCGGTGTTAACTGTTAATGTAAGTCAGTCCTTCTAAAGCCTTTATCCTCAACTGCTGTTTAATTTTCTCATACTCCCTACCGTTTACTGCTGTTTAGTTTGCTGTTTCTACCAAAATGCATGTTCGTAAGAACCGTAAGTTCTAAGTTTTACTTGTAAAACCAAATTCCTTATTCATACCATGCACATTACTTAATACTCCCTATATGTATGCTTGTTTTTGTGGATCTATAATCCAGTGTGTGGTGAAGCAGCCCACGTTTGCACCTTGTCATCTCCTGTTTTATCTTACTGATGTGGCTGATGATATGAACAACATGCCATGCACATTATCCAAAATAGTACAATGATTTTCTTTGCCCTTCATCTATGCTTGTTATGTTGACATGGTAATCCAGTAGTGTGGTGAAGCTCTCCGCATTATGAACAATGCCAAATTATGCTATTGATATTTTGAACATACTCTTTATTTTATAATTTGAAATTGGATAGAATTGACAGAACAATTATCATCTTTGTTTATACACATGCAAAACCTGTCATCTCTCTGCTTTGTTTCAGGGTGATATGCCTGATGGCATGCACAAGTCTGCTGAAGGCTATGAGACAAACCCAACATATATTGCAGCAAAGAAGGCAAAACATCTTGAAGATAGCAAGACAACCCCAAAGTCTTGTCTTGATGCAGTGTTCAAGTTACTGGAAACTAACAGTCAGACAAGCTCACAGAATTCGTTGTCTAAATCAGTTCGACTTCTTCAGTCCCAAGTTCTAGCAGAAAGGCATTCTGTAACTCAACTTTGACTTGAAGTCCTATCTCTAAGAAAGATTGCGGAGAACACCAATGAGAACCTCATCACTAAACAGCTACACCTGGAAGCTATGACCGACATGCTAGGCCGGTCTCACAGCCTTGCTCAGCAGCTTGCGCAGCAGTTCCCCCGCAAGGCTAACCTTTCTTGAACTGTCTTGGAAGTGGTCTCGGTTCAGTATTATTTTGTTATGCTGCAATGGTGCCCAGTTTTTGTAATCTGCTTCTTCCTTGCACTTTATGATCACTGGTGGCGAACTTTGATGCCTAGTGGATGTAATAGACCTTAAATCCTTTATTGTGTAGTGTAGGTTTATCCTTAGTTACTATGCCGTAATTTCTTTATTGTATAGAGTAGGTTTGTTCTTAATTACTACTAGTTATGCAGCAGCCCGAAATGAACCCGGCCCATGATTATGCGAATCAAATCACGGGCTTTTAACTGGCCAAAATTGTCTGGGTCCTTGTTTGGCCCAATCAGATATCGGCTGCGAGCAGGCCGGATGCAAACCGGGCCGTAGTTAGGCCCAACTATATGTCGGGATTTTAATAGGCCAAAATTAATATAGGGCTGAAATGTTAAACGGGCCCTTAACAGGCCAAAACTAATATCAGGCCGAATTACTAAGTGGGCCTTTAGCAAGTGGGCCCAAAAGCATAGTGTCAAGTTGACGGGCCGAATCTGATATGGGCCATAATTGAGCCCAAAGCCTCTTAAAGGGCCGAACCTGATCTGGGCCGTAATTTGGCCCAGTACGTGGTAGGCTTTTAACGGGCCGGATCTCATATGGGCCACTATTAGGCCCGGAGTGTGGCAGTCCATTAATGGACCGGATCAAATATGGGCCGACATTTGGCCCAAAACATGGCAGCCAGTTAGTGGGCCGACCTACTAGGGTCCTCAAAATCTTGTGGGCCTACAGCTGGGCCGGCCCATTAATGTCGGCGAAATCTCGTGGGCCTTTAGCTGGGCCGGCCCATTATGGTCCACAAAATCTTGTGGGCCTTTAGTTGGGCCGGCCCATTTAAACTTTTTGGGCCATGCCACGTGTCGACGTATCATAGGCGCCTTCTGTCTAGTGAGTGGATGACATCTGTCCCGACGATGAACCGACATGTGTTTCCTCTAGCCAATGATGATTTTACACGTGGAAAATCCCCATTGGTCGGGGCTGTTAACGGGTTATTGGATCCAAAACCCGACCCGATAGCTTAACGGCGTTCCGTTACGGTGGATGCCACGTGCCGGTCACCCTTGACAAAAGCACTTCTGTGACGCGCGATGTATCGTCATGGAAGTGGACACTTCTGTGATGATAATTTTGGTAATGTCATGGAACACTTCTATGACAGCACAAGTATGACTATCTTGATTTTGTCATAAATTTGTCATGGATGTATATGCATGACAAAAAAGCGACCTATTGTGACAAACATGTATCATCACGGAAGTGTATTTTTTTGTAGTGAGTATCGATACGCGCCGAAGTTGGAGGTGGTGAAGTAGCATCAGCTTGGTCATCAATGACTCTGGCATTAACAGTTGAAGCTGAGGAGGAATAGTCAGAGTCTTCAAGTGAGGGAGTCCGATGCAAGACATCATTCCTTGGAGGAGTTGAGTCAAACTTGAATCATTCGGTGAAGTCATCGTCTTGAAGATCAGCTTCAGCACTGAGCAATGTCAAACTCTTCCACGACTTCCGACAGGTTTCATGAGTGACAAAGGCATTCTTGATGGCAAGGTTGCGAATGCGATTGACAGCCATCAAGAGGCTTTGCATTTAACGCTTGAGCCAGTCATGATGCTTATCCTGTTTTTAATGCAAGGCGACGAGAAACTCTCGGTCATTGAGAACACGAAATCGCTTCCGAGGCCTTTGAGCAATAGTGCTTTCAGTGGCTTTAGTATGGGCACGGTGAGGTGCACGTGTATTGCCAGCCAAAGGATAAACACGAGTGATGACCTGAACTCCTTCAATGGGCCGGGTGAAGCTTTGGTGATCAGCATTGTGAAGATAAATTGGCTCCTTGGCAGGCTCTGGGTATATGGCTTCAACTGACATATCAACCTCTAGCAAAATATCAGATGGTTGCATGCAGAAGGCTGATAGTTGACAGCTGAATGAAGCTTGATAAGGCGCATAACCCATGGAGCATAGAATTTCAGACCAAAGAGGTCAGAGCCAGATGCAGCCAATTGCCTGATAAAGAAGTCTTGAGCATTGAAGCTGATGCCATTGAAGATATAAAAGACCAATGTCTTCATCGCTCCTTCAAGCTTCGCTGCAAAAAAATGTCCCTTGATGGGCCATAGAGTTCGCATTATGATATGATAGATCGTTCGGGGCAGATACTCTAGGTCTTCAACAAAGAATTCTCTTGGGTATTCAGCGTTGCATTGCAGAGGCTTCATCATGCTCAGCATTTGGCTCATGTTGGGCTCTGGCTTGTGAAAAATGCTCTCCAGGGCATTGCGGTGAAGCTGACAACCAGGTTCGAAGAGTTCACCTGGAGTGGGCAAGCCTGTGAGCTCAATGATATCCAGAGCTTTGGCTTCGTGGTGTGTATTGCCTGTCATCAACTCAAGGATCCAAGTCTTCGGATCCCTGTTATAGCCGCGAATGTGGAGGGTAGCATAGAATTGTAGCAGAAGCTCTTCATTCCAATGCTGTTTATCAGTCACAAAGTTCAGGAGACCAGCATCACGGAAACAGTCAAGAGCTTCTTCTAAGCAGGGCAGTCCAGCAATAGCTTCACTGTCTAGACGCATATGGAGAAAGATGCGCCCTTGATCATAGAGAACACAGGAATAGTAACTGCGCTACTGACAGCTCCAGAACCGATCAGATGAAATTCTTGGCTTGGAGTAGGGGTTCTTGGCACTATCAAAGAAAGTGTTGTGTGCAATGAAGCCATTTGCATTGAAAGATCCTGGTGAAGTTGCACTACCTGGAAACCTTGGCAGCCTTAGCTTCGGCTTTTGGACCTGAGGCCTGTGCTCTACATGATAGTCAAATTGCGGACCGACAGCAGGTGGAGGGACCAGAATGGGCCATCTGACAGTAAACAACTGACCACGATCAAATGCTTGCTTGATGGTGTGTGGCCTTGGAGGCGGTACAGGAGCAGTGGCAGTGGCAGTGGCATTAACTTCAGGCTGCAGATTTGCATCAGGTGCAGCATTGGCTTCAGGTGCATTCACTTTTTGCACCACATTAGCTTCAGGCGCCACATTAGCTTCGGCCATGACAATGTCATTGGCTTCAGTTGAGTTATTTGTGGCCGCCTCAGTATTGTCAGCCTCCACTTGAGTAGTTGGAGGGTCAGACACGTTCTCCTCGAAAACAACTTCAGGGTTGGACGGGGGTGTAGCAACACGTTCTTCTTCTTCTCTTGGTTCTTCTTTTTCATCGGCTGCAGCTGGAATGTCTTCCGCAGCATTGGCTTTAGACTCTGAGATGTTCACAATTGGAGAGGCTTCAAGAAACACACTACAAAAAAATACACTTCCGTGATGATACGTGTTTGTCACAGTAGGTCGCATTTTCTGTCATGCATGTACATCCATGACGATTTTATGACAGAATCAAGATAGTAATACCTGTGCTGTCGTAGAAGTGTTCCATGACATTACCAAAATTATCATCACGGAAGTGTCCACTTGCATGACGATAAATCGCGCGTCACAGAAGTGCTTTTGTCAAGGGTGACCGACACATGGCATCCACCGTAACGGAACACCGTTAAGCTATCGGGTCGGGTTTTGGATCCGATAACCCGTTAACAGCCCCGACCAATGGGGATTTTCCACGTGTAAAATCATCATTGGCTGGAGGAGACACATGTCAGGTCCGCGTTGGCACAGGTGTCACTCATCCAATGGGCGAGATGCGCCTATGATATGTTGACACGTGGACCGGCCCATCAAGTTTAAATGGGCCGGCCCAACTGAAGGCCTACAAGATTTTGTGGACCATAATGGGCCGGCCCAGCTAAAGGCCCATGAGATTTTGCGGACCATAATGGGCTGGCCTAGCTAAAGGCCCACAAGATTTTGCGGGCCATAATGGGCCGGCCCAGGCAAAGGCCCACAAGATTTTCGTGTGCCATAATGGGCCGGCCCAGGTAAAGGCCCACAAGATTCTTGCAGATCATAATGGGCCGGCCCAGCTAAAGGCCCACGAGATTTCGCCAACATTAATGGGCCGGCCCAGATGCAGGCCCACAAGATTATGAGGACCCTAGTAGGCCGGCCCATTAATTGGCTGGCATGTTTTCGGCCAAATGCCGGCCCATATTTGATCCGGTCCATTAATGGCCTGCCACGCTCCGGGCCTAATAGTGGCCCATATGAGATCCGGCCCGGTAAAAGCCTACCACGTTCTAGGCCAAATTACGGCCCAGATCAGGTCCGGCCCTTTAAGAGGCTTTGGGCTCAATTATGGCCCATATCAGATTCGGCCCGTCAACTGGACACTATGCTTTTGGGCCCACTTGCTAAAGGCCCACTTAGTAATTCGGCCTGATATTAGTTTTGGCCTGTTAAGAGCCCGTTTAACATTTCGGCCCTATATTAATTGCGGCCTGTTAAAATCCCGTCATATAGTTGGGCCTAACTACGGCCCGGTTTGCATCCGGCCTGCTCGCAACCGATATCTGATTGGGCCAAACAAGGACCGAGACAATTTTGGCCTGTTAAAAGTCCGTGATTTGATTCGCACAATTATGTGCCGGGGTTCATTTCGGACAGCTGCCGGCCCATGAGCTGTTCGGCACGTTTCAGGCCCAACCTACATCGTGATTGCATGACGACCCGATTATGTACCGTAATTTTACGGTTTGGCCGGTTTACTGTGAAGACAGGAGATATATACAGTAAAATAACTGCATCATCGTGAATAAGAAAAAACCTAGAGTATACAATAAAGAAATTACGGCATATTACATCCACTGGGCATCAAAGTTCGCGACTATGATAATAAAGCACAAGCAGACAACAGATTACATACACTGGGCATCAAAGATCGCCACCAGTGCAAATAAACACGCCGACAAAATAATATACAAAACCGACAGCACTTCAATAGAGTTCAAGAAGGGTTAGCCCTGCTGGGGAGCTGCAGCGCAAGCAACTGAGCAAGATGATGAGACTGCGCTTGTTCAACACTTATATCTTCCTCACTCTGAAAGATAAACAAGCAGACAGATGACATGTTTTGCACATAAAAGTATCAGTGCTGACAATTCATCACATTTCTTACTGACGAATAAAGTGACACAGTTTAAAATTGCATTAACACAATATGGTATTGTTCAGGTCAAGACATGGCAGGAAATGACATTGTGAAGGAGTTGGCAACTTCACGACACCACTGGATTACAGATCAAGAACTCATAAGTATCAATGGTTAGTGTGCTGTCAATTTATACCATTTCAGATTGGCAAATAAAGAGACGGTTTAAATAATAGTAGAATGATATTGCATTGTTCATAGTTAAGACATTGCAGAATATGACATTGTGCTGTAGTGGGTAGGTTCACCACACCACTGGATTACGGATGAATAACAAAAGCATACATGCAGTGCAAAAGAAGATCACTTGCTCTATATAGTTTAATTTACATGGTATGAAGAAGGAACTTGGTTGTACAACTAAAAACTTAAATTGAGAAAGGACAAACTTTTGTTTATGAACTACATAATAAACTTTAAACAAGCCATTTGATGCAAACACCAAAAATAAATAGTTGTTGCAGTCATGCCTAACCAAATATATACAACAAAGTTTGAAGGCTTGAGATGGACAAACTTACATTATTGGTGAAGATAGGCTCTATAAAGGCCTTGTCCATGCTGATGGGGGGGGGCAATTCAAGAAGTTTACCACAGAATCTTCTTCAAAAGCATTGCCTTTATTCTACATTTTTTAAGAGTAAATATAGATGTGATAATATATGAAAAATGGAGAATATTTAAGATAAGATGAAGAGTGATGCTACATAACCAAGTAGCTATAAATGTAAGTGCAGCGATACAGGCAAAAGGTACAGCCAAGAGCAATGCAGAGCTAAACTTCTTCAGTACCAACCTTATGGTAAGAGTAAATATAGATCTGATGTGTAGAAAATGGAGGGCAAAGGAAAATAAGCTACAGAGTGATGGTACATGAACAACTACCTGTCATTATAAGTACACTGATAAAGGACAACATGTACTTACAAGAACGATGCAGAGCTAAAAAACATTGGCATTGGATATATTCTACACTAATGTAACCATTCATACAGATCAGATAATTTGGAGCGAACAATTGATAAGCAAGCTATCATGCATACTGCTGTCACATAATGAACCAGTTATGTATGCAAGTACAGTGATACAGGACAACAGATACTAACAAGAGCAAAGCAGCGGGCAGCATATTTGCGATATCCTGTCGTTCTTGTCAAACCAGAATTCTTCTTCGAGCAGATTTCCTGCAAAAAAGATCCGTAAGGCACATGCGGAAAAGTAGAAGTTCAAATTGTCATGTGATTTCATAGACAGTACCTCATCCTGGGAATGAGACCAGTGCATAACAAGATTTTTCCATTCAATGTCTTCTAAATTTAGCGCAGGAGACTTCGCCGAAAATTCGTTTATAGACTTGCCATCAAAGTGTGATTTCCTCAGGTAACACCGATACTGCCGCAATGCTTCCTTGAAAAGCACAAGCAAGCTTTGCTCGTCATGACTATCCAGATTGACCCTCGCCTAGTTACAACAATGTAATGTAAATCATTGATGTGTTCAATCAGCAGAAAACAGGAAAATAATAACCACGAATATAGCACTTACACGTAAGTTGGATAGGAAGATGTGAAAATGGTGTTTTTCTTCACAATAATCTTCCCATGATGGGAATATATGCACGTAGTCCCTAACAACATTGAAAGCATTGTCTTTTAAACTGGGAATAAATGAAATGAGGTTCCAATCTGCAGGAATTGGCCGTCTCTGCAGTTGGGATAGGTCCTCGGCCGGTGGACTTGCTTTACTTTTTGCTGGAGTGGGATTTTTCTGTGATACAACTGGTGCTATGGCAAATGAAATCGGTATACCTTTTGCTGGAGTGCAGGTCCTGTGTGGTGGGGCTAGTGGTGTGGCCAGTGAAATATGGGTATAGTCTGCTGGAGTCGGTCCTACGTTTTGTGTCACTGGTTGTACAACCAATATAAGTGGGGTGCTGTCTGATTTCTCCGGCACCACCACGTTTTTCAAGGACTTTGCTGGTGCTCCTTCAGGTTCGGCAATCACCCTCTTCCTTTTTGATGTCTGATGCACAAGAACAACATTTGAGTGGAAAAACATGGTATGATGACATATGGAATATGTATTGATAATGGATGGGCATGGCATCTCGACATATATGATGAGTAAACTAAGCAGATGGCGGTGCAACAAAGTAGAAGAAATGCAAGACAACATATGCAAGATACCCGCAATCAATAAAACATTGCCAAATTAGAACATGCACCTTGATGGGTGAACAGGACATGCCATCTGCCTTTGACTCCTCGAGGTTAGAATAGTCATTAGGATCATATTCTGAACAAGAATCAACAAGTGGGGAGCATATGAGTTTCATTGCATCCAGAATGGCACTCAATGCCTTGGTGCCAATTTTGTAAGTCATTGCAGTGTTTCGCTTCAAGAGTGGACTGCTGCTAGTGCGACACAAAGCAGCTACAGAGATCATAGTGTAGATATAACAGGAAAACCTTAAGCATCAGAGTAAAATCAGCAAAGTGGAACTTGCTGAAATATACGTGCTAGTATTGCCGGCACGTCTAGAAAGGCTTCGGATACCAACTCTCTTCAAGTGAAGGTGCGGTACTGTTAATATCAGTGTAACTCTCAAAGGAGACACAGCTCCCCACATTTCCTCGCTATTCTTATAGGATTCAAGTGGGCAGGCCACTACAAATCCTATTCCTATGTTTACAAGATCCTATGAATCAAAGAGGCTCAAAGTGTCCATCACAACCGACCGTATAGACCTCTAAACTGCAAATGTCCCTACTCATCTTCAGTACAAGGAACATACTATACTACTATCATACTCCCTCCATTCCAAAATATAAGTCTTGGTAGAGATTTCCACTATGGATCACATACAGATGTATCCAGATACATTTTAGAGTGTAGATTCACTCATTTTGCTCCATATGTAGTCCATGGTGGAATCTATACAAAGACTTGTATTTAGGAACGGAGAGAGTACATATTAAAGAAGAACGGAAGAGAAACATGGTAAAGAAGAGCAAGCAAATTTTGGATAATAAAATGTTGGTTGCGCAGTGCCCAGACATGATGAACCAAAGCGCATTAAGAATGCAACTCCCAGCTGTCTCTCGACCATTTCAGGCGGTTGGATGAAGATCCTATGTCTCCTAACCCTTCTTCTTCCTCGTCTCTGATTCTTCCCATACAGAACACCGCACGGGCCGCTGGCCGGACCACCAGCCCCCACCGCATGTGTTCCTCCACCACCCCCACCCCGCCCCAACCCCCACCTGCGTCGAGTTTTCTTCGTTCGGCGAGGCCCCACAACCACCCGAGCCCCTTCGATCGCACCGGCGAACTCCGGCGAGCTCTGAAAAATCGACTGGCCCAATTTTGAAATGTAGTCTACTGTGATTTAACTAGTGTGGAATATAAAAGGGGAAACCATAAGCATTGGGAGTATAGTGTTGAGCGTACCATGGCGGATCTGAAGGTGCAAACCGTACAAAGGCAACTTCGCAACCAAGACAAGTAATCAGAGTAAAGCAGTGGCGATCTATTTTCTTGCTGCGATAAATAAGTTGAGCAGATACGAAAGAGTACCGCCTCTGGTGCGGCGCCGTGTACGCATCTGCTGAGAATTTGACGGTGCTGCAGTAGCGATGGCTGTCGGCGGCGTGGAAGCAGATCTAGGAGGGTAGACGGTGGCGGCGGGGCGCGGTGGACGAGACGGTCGTAGGAGCGGCACCGGCAAGGTGGACGACGGCGGGGATGAAGCGAGAGGACGGGATGCAAGGATCCCGGTCTGAAGCCGTGGATGAGAAAGGTTGATCTCTTGTAATGGATGGTGGCGTCGGGGTGTCAGCTCTCGCATGGTGGAGGAGGACGGCGGTGGATGGGGTGGCGGACTGCGGCGGACGGAGGAGGATGGGGTGGAGAGGGTGTTTTGGCACCCACGGAGTATGAATGGGGAAAAGGGAGGTAGAGAGGAAGGGGGGGAACCATGTATTCAGGGCACACTTGTCTCAAATGCGAGGAAATTTACAAATTTAGCCCCCATTTAAAATTTCTACTACATCACAGCAACATTAGTCGGTTGGGGATAGGACGGTAATCTCGCATACACCGAATATTTGCCGACGAGAGTTTGTTTTTGGCGCCCACCGTGTATGAATATGAATCGGGAGGGAGTCGATTTCAGCTAGGACACACTATGTTTTGGCGCCCACCATGTATGAATCCGGGTGAGAGGCGGTTACGTCATGTTTGGGGTGAAATTACAAACCTACCCCTGTCGAAACCTATAGAAATCCAGCAGATAGGCTTTGCGTGGCAGGGATAGGCAGTAGTGATTTCCATCTCGCAGATTTTGGTTTCGGGCAGTTACGACGACTTTCCCCGCTTCGTTCAAATTTTGCAGAGTGCACGTTTACCGTGCCAACTCAATTCGAATCCCGTTTGTATTCTATTTTTTTCGGGTGGGATCGATTTTCAATTGGAATTACATTCTATATACATCATTTTTTATATATACTTTCAAAAGCACAACACCATTTATACATAAATATGGTTTACAAATGGCATGATCTCAGATTCATAAGGTTGTATCCATCAATTTGGATTTTCAAATATTTGAAACCACTTTATGTTGAAATCCAATGTATGCATTCCTCGCTAACTGTCTCCAATTAATGTGTGTTTCATGCGGGTTTTTTACTTCTCAAACATGTATAATGTGTTTCACACACGCAACATATAGTGTAATCCTGTTTAGACATTAATTGCATATAAACCATGCATTGTTTGTAATTGAAGAATCTATGGATCACCAATATTGATAAACTATATAACATTACACGTGTGCCCAAATTCAAATGAATATGCATGTTTGATACACCAATTTGCGTTATGATATTATCGATGTCGTGATCTCCAGTTTAAATATTTGAATCCCCTTTAATCCAGATATTTGTCTCATATAGCTACCACTCATGCTTATATAGGACTATCTCTCTGGACCTATACGCGTTCATCGTCTCTCAGGTATCTCTCGTGCTACCTGTATGTCGACAATGATCTTTTATCTTTGTAACACACTGACGGTACTCTCTCCCTCGACCTTCATCACTCTATCTCTCTCTAAGTATATCTCGCTCCCTGCTATGTGTCTCTAACTATGATTCTCCATGTGGAATCTCTTTCTCTCACACAAACACAAAAATTTTGTCTCCTGGGGTCTCATTTCTCTCTACTATTCCCATGTGTGCCACTCGCACACCCCTCATACAGAGATGTCTTTCGCTCCTTGGATATGAGAACTTACGACTCTTACTCTTCAATATCTCTTTCTCACACAGAAACACAAACTCTGTCTCCCAGGGTCTCATATTTCTCCATTGTTCTCTTGTATGTCGCTCACACACACCCTCTCTCCCTAGAGATATCTTGCGTTCCCTCGTACGTCTCTCTAGCTATCACTCTCATTGTGAAATATCTATCTCTCTCGCAGACACAAAACTCCGTCTCTCTGGATCTCATTTCTCTCTGATATCTGTTTGTATGTGACTCACATGCAGCCTCTCTCTATCTCTCTCACACCCACACACATAACCCATCCTTCTGATCCACTCGACTCCTATCTCTAACGCACACTTGCTAGCATCTTTATCTTTCTATTTATCTGTTTCTCCATCAACCTTCTTTCTCACCCTCACTCTTGATTCCTATCACGCACACTACATATGTTTCTCTCTACATGCAGTCAAGTGCCCTCTCACACACATATATAACTTCACCCTTTGAACCACCCGACGGTCATCTCCAACACCCAAACTAGCGGATGTCCCTTTAGCTAGCATCTCCATCTCTGTATCTATCTGTAGTTTCTCCGTCAACATTTCTTTCTCGCACGGAGTCTTGCTTCCTATCACCCACACTATATATGTCTCTCCATACATATGCATTTATAGGTTGGTCTCTTTTGCACAATCGTTGTGCCTCACTCCCTTTGCTCTCCATAGATGCATGCTCCAGCCCACACCACTATCTCTTAAAGACAAAAACACGTGCTCAATTGTCGGGCTTTCTTCCCTGCATTCTCACATGCATGCATATTGTCATACCGATCCGTCTCTCCCATGTCGTTTATCTTATGACTTATGTCTTCTTTCTATTATCTCGATCATGCGCGCGCACACACACAAACATCCACGTATACATGTATACCTCTCACACATGCATGTTTAAGGTCTCTATGTCTCCATACGTAGTTAATTACCCTCAATCCTAACGCCACATCGAATCGTTCTCCTCTTTTGTGCACATAACTTCCGCCTGGATGGGTAAAACACACACTCACACTTAACAATCTCCTTCTAGCTACCCCCCGCTTCTCACTCTTCCCCTATATCCCTGAAACCAATAAGACCATCCCTTTGTTTAATTCCCGCCTACATGCACCATCGATATATAGTAGTGTTCCTCGGTGTCTCTCGAACAAACACATTCTCTCGATGTCGACTCCTCTCACGCGCGCACACCTTCTCTTCCCTCTCTACGGGCATTTTCTCTTTCGCACCCCATCGTTGGTGGCCTCTACCATACACATCACCTCTCTATGATGAAGCCATGCACACTTAAATTACATCCGCCACAGAGGACCCCGCGACACACACACACACGCACGCACCCCCCCACACACACACATACTAAGACTCCATCTCTCTCTCTCTCTCTCACACACACACACGCGCACGCACGCATGCACGCACCCCCCCCACACACACACTAAGACTCCATCTCTCTCTCTCTCACACACACACACAAACTAAGACTCCATCTCTCTCTCTCTCTTTCTGTCTCTCACACACACTAAGACTCCATCTCACACACACATGCTCTAGGCGGAACATTTGTTCCTACCACCCTTCATCCAACCTTACCCGTATGACAAACAATCACCTTTATTTACTTGCATAACATGGACAAATTCCACTTTACTTTAGTAGTCAGCAAACTTATCATCTGTACCCTTATAAAAAAAGAGTTGGCGGTGATGGTGTGCCTGCCATCTTGTAATAAAGACCGTATGATCTATATCTGAGGATAGAAAGCAAACTATGATAATTTTACAAAAGATACCCACACCTCTCTCCACATCATTATCTCCCGCAACCTCATTGCTCAGCAATTAAAAAAGGAATAAGTCTCTGGAACAATATAGCATGCATGGTGGCCGCTGCCGCCTGCCGGCGCCGTCCATCCCCATGCCTCCACCCATTCCGACCACGAGTCACCACCACGCTCCACTCCTCCTCGCCTTATCTTGCATCTTCCATTTTTTCGATGACATTCTCGAGATACCAGTTTTCCGATAAAATTCTCGAGATATCATTAGTTTTTACACATGGGATTACTCCTGCATGGGTCAATCACAACAGGTGTTTTGTAAAAAATGCATATTGATGTTCCCTGCAATGCACGAGAATCTTGCTTGTAATTATATAACGCAAATCACGAGCAGGAAGTGACATTTTTTTGACACAGCCACATTAACATGGCCACGTAAATCACTAGCTAAAGTAAATACCATTATACTTATATCCCGATGCAAAAGGTTGAGTACATGTCCAAAGAGTAGAGTCGCACACACGCACTCTGTCTCTCAGAATCTCTCTCTCACACACACACCAGTTACGTGATGCCCACTTAAGCAGACATGTATGTTACAATTTGTGCACCCGCGGGGGGCAGATGGGGCCAACCAATTCCAGTTAGGAACGTCAACCTTGAAGTAGGTTCTTGTACAGAAACAGGCACCAAATAATCACTTGGTCGAGTTCGATGAGTTATCAAGAACTTGTATCTATCTCTATCATACTGGATTTGAGTGCGCATTTATTTAAGCCGGAAGGCGAACCCAAACAGCAGCTGCATTCATTCCCCTCCCGCCGCCTCTTCTCTGGTTGCCGTCGCCCGGTAGCCATGTGCCGACCGAAGGTAACAACATACGCCATACTCCCGCCGGAGCGGCGCTTTAATATGGAAATTTTAGTGGTCATGTATGCATCTTTTTGTGCTAGCACTCCTATATAAGGGTTGACCGGTCGCTTCCCGCGGATGTGCGCGGGCGGTGGAAGAGGAAGGAGAAGGGAAGCGGGCTGTGGAGTAACGTTTTTTTACCACAATTTCTTAGGAAACTGAGTGCAATAATTGAGTAGTTTTGCAAACTACCAGTACTACACCTGAAATGGTTCAAAACCTATACTCCCTTGCCAGTGCGCGCTTCCCGCGTGAAACGGTCAGCGTCGCCCTGGAGCGTCAGTGTCGCATTAATGCCTGGCCAGAGCGGAGGCGACCTCTCACTGGCGCCGGCTTTGAAGTGGCGCGACAGCCAAGAGAGCGCCGCTTCCCGGTGCACGCGACTGCTCCGTGTTGAGACTGGCCATAGGCCCTGTTTGGATCCATGGGTTAGGCTGGTCGTAATGGTAGTATCATAGCTAGTATCATGCATGCCAACTAGGCAATTTTGATGAGGTGTCATATCATTAAATGAAGAAAGAGATGGTGGAGTATCATATTATGATACCGTATCATAATAAATGCTATGCTACTTTGTGTCATGCATGGCAATAAATAGAGTACTACATGATACTAATATATGATACTATGCATTAGGAAGGTAGTATCATACACTAGTATCATATGCATGATACTACTATATGATACTCCCCATTACAACCAGCCTTAGAGTTAGTTTGAGCTAGTTGGGGCTCAAATAGCCCTAAAGTATCCAAGCATGAGGGTTTAAATTGGAGCAAGTTGCACCGAACCCACCAAAAAAAACTATCCCACCCAAGAGGTGCTAACTAGAGATAGTTCTCATTGGGACCACTGAAAAATCACTTTTCTCTCTCCATGAAGTGCATTTATTGTCAATCTAACTCTGTCACCCAAACACCTCTTTGGCTATAGTTAGTTCAGGGTTAGTCATGAGTTAGTCTAACCTCTAGCTAAGTTAGAGTATCAAACAGGAGCAGTATAGGACATGCAAGTTTCTCAAAGCATACAGGAAAATTTGTACGTGAAAGGATTTTTTCTTTTTGAAAACGGAACGTGAAAGGAATTTTTTTAGAATGCTCTTGGCATGTTGCTAACATGTGATAGTTAACCGACCTCAATAGACGGCAGAAACGCCAGCCCGCCGCACTTTGATAGAGACGAGGAGGGAGAAGCGATACATGCTGCTGGATTACTAGAGATAGGTGTCGCACGGAAGCCAAGAAATATGGTGATAGCGTGGGTTAGCCATGTACTAGTATGATGTAACTACACTGGGCTGCCGTGTTTCGTACTCTTCCAGTCCACTGTGGAGATGATTGATTAATTTTATATCGCTGAATAATATTAAATATTATGAGTGCAGACGCTCCACCATGCTCCACCACGAGGTTCTTTGCTCCTTCTCGGTCGTCCGGAATCTATGTTCTTCCACTCTATTTTTTTACGTGAGCTTTGTTCATCCTTTTGCCAACACGCGAGACATCTAGCATCAAGGTGCACGTGTTATGCAAGGATCGTTCCATCTATATGAAGAACACGTGGGACTGGAACTACGATACGGACATGTACCTAGGAGTGGACGTACGAACCTGAGTAATGTAGCGCAGTAAGTGAAGTAGAAAGGCACAAATGGTATGAACATGCGTGACATATAGGGTGTGTTTGGTTGCGTTCTCGTCTCAGCATAGTTGTTCCCTCTTCATGCATGCTCAAATCAACACCCCTCTTCATGCATGCTCTCTTCATGCATGCTTCTAGTGTATTTGTGCTAAACTAGTGTGGACTCATGCACCCTCCATACACTCTACCAAACACCCAAAAGTAGGTCGAGAAGGGAACTCTTGGGCGACATTTGTCTCTTACTACGTACTACCACTAAATGTTGTACGTGCAATGCACGGTGATGTTATGGAGTATGTGCCTAAGTACTCTACTACTACTATATTAGTTGGACGCACATATTAACTTTTATATTTGTTTACGTGTATGCCCCGAGACCTTCCAACTAGACGTGTCTTTCTCTCCAGGTCGCACTTTGTATCGTTCATACCACTAAGTACTACTACGTGTGGTCTCCGACCCAGAAGTGGAAGAAGTGGAGACGCTCTACCATGTTGTTTTTTTACGCTGGGCTCTACCACGCTGTTCATGTCCCACTCCTTTCGCTGACGTGTGGGACATCCAGCACGTGCCATGTTTGGCACCCTTCGTCGTAAGAGTTGAAACTCTAGCATTCATCAGAAATAAAAAATAATTATAAATCGGCAGTGATACTAATTTTTTGCGAACCAATCAGCAGTGATACTATACCACGCGGTTCCCTTGCTCCTTGATATCGGAAAGAATACTTCCATTCGCCAACATGTGGGATGTCGAGCATCCTGGTCCACTTGCCATGCACGCAGAACTCCAAGGGAGAGTCACCCAGGTCGTCGGGCCGCAGTAACAATGACTAATGAGCCGTCAAATCACAGGCCCACTTCCCACTTTGAAGTTGCTCGGACGAAGGAACCATCATGACTTCGTTGAATTCCGCTTCTTGAAGAAAACTACTGTACCAGCAGTACTGCTAGCTACAGTAGTCAAAGCATGCTAATGCATGCACGTCACCCTCTAAATCAAAGCCCTGCTCATGGCGCAATGCAAATGGCGAGCCCATCACCTGCGCGCCCCGGCGGTGCCTGACATTACTGTTTAGACGTTTCATGGAGGCCTACACGAATGCCGAGCATGTATTCACCTGGCTCAACACCAACGGTCATACTCAGACCGCCTTGCTCATGTATATCGTCCATCACAACGATAATCTATAAAACAGCCTAAGCTAGAGAGGGTACTATGGTAGTATGGTACGGAGTAAGTACTATCGTGAGCGACCGATCTTAGTGCCACTGCACACCGAAACCCCTTCCATCGCTAGCGCGCGCTTCCCGCCTGAAACAGTCACCGTCTCTCCAGAATCTCAATGCCGCATTCACCGGACTTAACTGCAGGTGCAATTGGTGTGTCACTGACATGTGGGCCAGATGCCTGTTGGGGCCACATGTCAGTAACCCAAACACATCTGCAGTTAAGTCACTGAAGCAGCGTCCGCATTCACGCCCGACGAACCTACTCCGACGCTAGTTGTCCATCCGTCTGCCGCGGCTCATTGCCATTTGCCCGCTATATTAATGTGGTGTTTGTTTCCAGGGACTTTTTTGTGTAGGGACTAGAAAAAGTCCTTCTTAGAGACTTTTTTACCAAATGGGAGGGACTTTTTAGGGACTAAACTAGGCATTTGCGACTAAATGAAGAAGACTCTCAAGGAGAGTCTTTTTGGGACTTTTTGGAACTTTTCCAACAATGCCCTTCCATGCACTCATTCGCCCACCACCCCATGGTGTTGTTTGATTGTTATTTTTCTATATACTAGGGGCAACATGGTAATTTATTAACCTCTAGGAAGGGACTACGGACTTTTTAGTCTCTGGAAACAAACAGGGATGGACTTTTTAGGGACTAGTGACTTTTTAGTAGGGACTAAAAAAAGTCCAAGGACTAGAGAACCAAACACCACATAACTTGAGCCCCAACTCCCAGCCATAGCCAAAGACCCACACTTATTCTCCTCCGGACCCTTCCTTCTGTCGGCACCACTTCAACCATGGCCTCCTGGCGCTTTGAAGCTCTCTTGGACGTACTGTCGCAGGAGCAGACGAGGGACATCGGTAGCTCTGCTCCGGGCATGCTCCGTAGCTCTCTTTGACGTACTGTCGCAGGAGCAAACGAAGGAGATCGCTGGCACCCCCCCTGGCCGCCCTCCGCCGCCACGACCACGAAGCCGGCGCGCGTGCGCGGGCGCAGCCGACAGCGTGGAAGAGTAGTACACGGTAGGTCGCCGCCGCTCTGGTCCCGGGAAGGCCACCGCTACTCCACTCAGCCGACGCCATGCTTGGTGGGGTAAACATCGGCGGCCGATTAGCCGCTTGACGGAGATGTGGAGGCGGAAATCTTCAGAACCTTGTGCTCCGGAGGAGGAGGTTATCGAGGCGGATGAGGAGGAGGCAAAGGCAATGGCCGGCTTTCTCGGGTTCATGGCCGGACATGGTGGTCGAGCGCCGACGATCGTTTAGATTAGGTTTGCAGTAGGTTTTAGTACGGTTTGTGCGAAATATGTAATGAATTTCATCCAGTTTGTAGGAAATGTTTTCGAAATGTAATGAATTTCATCCGGTTAATTTGAAATTTGCTTTGTTTGCACGAATTTCGTCCAGTTAGTTCATATAGTTGTCGAAAGGTATGCGGGCAGCATCGGATGGCATCCATCAGTGTCCTCGGACACATGCCAGTGTAAATTTGTGGGCCAGCACTGGAGATGCCCTAACTATCATGCTATAATCGCTAACAATCCTCCATTATTTGGCAGGGAACAGTTATTCCTCGATCAAAATCAGATCTGCGGTGTTTTGCACTCCTCCCGCGTAAGAGTGTAAACTCTTGCTTACATAAAAATGGAGCAAGTGGACGACACTGTAGCACGTCGTATCACTCGAACTAGCCCGCCTAAAGAGCGGGAAAGCACCGCCCTCGTCATTTTGTTTTGGATTTCTATCGATCGATCGTGCGAAAATGTTACGCTTCGCAAGTTCCAAAGGAAAAGGCGGCACACTTACGACTCGTACGCATCGCAACCCCGATAGTCCGGCTCGCACGCCGCTCACCAGAGGGGACACGTGTTGTCTTGCAATTTCACTGACATGTGGGACCGTAATTGAATAAACCGTCGATAGCCGAAATCTAATCGCTCGGCGGGTGTCGGCTGAGAAGAGAGAAATGGGGGAGGGAGAAGAGATCGCCCGCCCACCACGCACGAACTCCAACAAATATATGGTGATAATGTGAGGTGGGTCATGCTGGAGTCCGGACCGCTTCCGGAGCCTGCTCTCACCGCCTTGGGCCCTCAAGACGCCAGCTGCCCGCCGCATGCATGCATAGCAATTGGTACTCCTTATGTGGAGGAGAGAGAGGCATTGACAAATTCAAGGAGTGGGCTCTGCAAGAGCCCGTCTCTACACGTGCTCCTAGGTATAAAAAAATAATTCTAAAAAAGGCATAAAAAACAATTGTGTCTTAAAATGTAGCGACCCGACCTCAGACGGTCAAGTCTCTGTGCTTCAGTGTCATCCCTGGATCTGCTGACATGCACAGTACTTGAAGGATTTATAACAGAGTAGCAATCACACACTTATTACATCGAGTGTCTCAAAAGAGAACTTACTACAAATAATATGGCTTAAGGCCATCTAATAACGATAACAGCGGAAGGCTTGGAAGATAAGTGAGTCCATCAACTCCAACGCCATCACTAAGTATAGAACCACGACCTAAGGCTCCTTATTCGTCGTCTGAAAAGTCTGCAACATGAACGTTGCAGCCCGAAAACGGGTCAGCACATGGAATATGCTAGCAATGTAACACATAGAGAGTAGTGAACAGAAATAGGCTATACTACATGCATATATGGCTGGTGGAAAGCTCTATGGTTACAGTTTTGCGTAAAGCCAATTTTCCCCTACTGCAAAGGAATAAATTTTATTTAACTATCATGGTAGTTGATAAACATTGAGAGCATAGACACCCTCTCAATCCCAATTAAACGTCATCATTAAAACCCAACAAAATTAATTAAGGTCACGTGATGAGATTCACATGATAATCCAAGTACTAGATACTCAACACGTCCATAACCGAGGACACGGCTAACCATGATTAGTTTATACACTCTGCAGAGGTTTGTACACTTTTCCCCACAAGACTCGATCTCCTCCGTTGGGATTCTCGCACTACATGGTGTTTGAGAAACAAATGACCGAGACATAGTCTTTCAGAAGCGCTAGCACCTTACGATCGGGGTAGACTGTTACAGCTACTTTCCCCTACATCTGCTAGTCTACCACTATAAGAGTTCGCATGACTTAATCAACTATGCTAGAGCCCATAGTAGCTTGTGGCTGCACACGGAAGTTTCTAGTATGAATAATCTCATGATCCCTTTGAGCATAGGTGGCGGTCCATAAAGAAAAACAGGCAATCGCTGGAATACCCAGGTGCCTCAATCCACCCAGATGTGTATTAAAGTTGCCACCTTAAGTTGAACCATTAATTAACATTCTCACATCTATCATGGATACACTCAAACCCAATCCACGTCTACAAGCATAGCATGGCATAAGCAAACGTAGAAGTAACTCCCAGGGTTTGATAATAAAATAGGTAATAGGTACTACCTCATCTACTTCCCAAAACCCACATATTAATCAGATCCTATTCATGCAATGGTTTGGGGATTGATTTAATGCAATAAAACTGGGTAGTAAGAGGTATGATCAAAGTGTTACTTGCCTTGCAGATGATCCGCGGAACCTAGAGATTCGAAGTAGCAAGCGGCACACTCCAGGTACTCTAACGCAAACAAACAAACAAACAAGCATACAATAAGTACTCATCTAATGCACAGGTAAAACTTAAATAAGAGATCTAACCAGAAAGTTCAACTTAAGAACTCCGGTTTGCAAAAGAAACAAATCGAACGAAAGAACGAAAGTCAAACGGCGAAAGAAAACAAGCTTCGATTACTAATCTGGACCTAAGTCAATTTTTTTACAGAAGCAAAAACTTGTTTGAGTTGGTTAAACGGAAAGAGGGTTTTGAGAAGAAACTCTAGGCACTTGAATCGCCTGATTCCGATAAACGAGCGAAAAGTTAAACTAAAACGAAAATCGGATGAGAAATCGCGATCAGAAACAATCGCGGAAAATCTGAGAAAATGAGAAAACTGACGAACAGATTAACGAACGAACGTTCGTTATCTGAAACTAAACGGTGAACTCGTCTGTTAAAACGAACGAACGCTCGCTAAAAAAAGAACCGATAAAACCGATCTAATAAAAAAAACCTAGAGTTTTAAAAAACGGATCAGTTTTCTTCGGAAAACCGGCGGAGAACGGCGTGGTACCTCGTCGGACTCCGGCGGGACTCGGGGCTCCGGCGGGGTGGGGCGGGCGTCGGCGGCGGGCGCGGCAGGCGGCGGCTGTGGGAGGCGGGGCGGGTCGAGGTGGCGGGGTGAGGTGGCGGCGGCGGGGTATTTATGAGAGGGGGGTGGCGCGGCTTGGGGAAGGGGGCGCCGGGTCGGGGTTGGCCTCGGGAGGCGTGCCCCGGCCGGACTCGGCTGCGACGGCGGTGCGGTCTCCCACGGGGAAGGCGGCGGCGGGCGCGGGCCTGGCCTGGCTCGGCTGGGCCTTCAGCCCAGTCGGGCGCGCGGTACTTTTTTTTAACAATTCCGCATAAACTAAGAAAAATTCTAGAAAATAAAATAAAATTCTAAAAATGCCAAAATAAAGTTTCACCACCTAAATAAAATATTTAGAGCGAGATGAACATTTTCTTGGCCCTAAAATGCAGTTTTGAAAAACATGCAAATTTTCCTAAATTCAAATAAACTAGCCAAAAACTCCAAAATAAAATCTTATTTGATTTTTTTATTAAATCTTCAATATTTCTTTATTTTGGGAAAGTCATTTTATTCCCTCTCTCATATTTGTATAATAGAAATAATTGCAGATAAAATAAATAAAATCAAATGATCCTATTTTCAAAATTTGAGAAAACCCAAATATGAAAATAACGAAATCCCCAACTCTCTCCGTGGGTCCTTGAGTTGCGTAGAAGTTCTGGATCAGGACAAGAGAAAATAAAAATATGATATGAAGTGATGATTTAATGTATAACATTCCAAATTGAAAATTTGGGATGTGAAAACCTACCCCCCTTAAGATGAATCTCGCCCTCGAGATTCGGGTTGGCTAGAAAATAGGTGAGGGTGGTCCTTCAACAGATCTTCCTCTCGCTCCCAGGTGGCTTCATCCTCGGTGTGGTGGCTCCACTGAACCTTCCAAAACTTGATAACCTTGCTGCGGGTGACTCAGCTGGCATACTCGAGAATCTTAACTGGTTTTTCCTCATAGGTCAAATCACTATCCAACTGAATCGCTTCCAGCGGCACTGTATCTCTCAGCGGTATATCCGCCATCTCTGCGTGGCACTTCTTCAACTGGGAAACGTGGAACACGTCGTGAACTCCCGACAATCCCTCAGGCAATTCCAACTTATAAGCGACTTCTCCCATGCGTTCCAAAACTTTGTATGGTCCCACAAAACGTGGCACTAACTTTCCCTTAACTCCAATGTGCTTAACTCCTCAAAGTGGAGATACACAAAGATAAACTCTATCTCCGGCTTCGTAAACTATCTCCTTGCGTTTAGAGTCTACATAGCTCTTCTACCTGGACTGGGCTACCTTGAGCCTATCGCGAATCAACTTCACCTTCTGTTCAGACTCCTTAATCAAATCTGGTCCAAACAACTGGCGGTCTCCAACTTCGTCCCACGATAATGGTGTTCTACACCTTCTTCCGTACAAGGCTTCAAAAGGGGCCATCTTCAAACTGGATTGATAACTATTGTTGTAAGAGAACTCCACATATGGAAGTTGTCGTCTCAACTAGATCCATAATCTAGCGCACAAGCTCTCAGCATATCCTCCAAAATCTAATTGACTCTCTCGGTCTGTCCATCGGTCTATGGATGAAAAGTTGTACTGAACTCTAGCCTGGTACCCGAAGTTTCGTGCAACTGATTCGAGAACTTTGAGGTAAACTGGGTTCCTCTATCTGATACAATGCTCCTCGGTACTCCATGCAGACATACGATCCTGGTCATGTATATCTTTGCCAACTTAGCACTGGTGTAAGTGGTCTTCACTGGTATGAAATGAGCTACCTTCATCAAGTGATCGACTACAACCCATATCGAGTCATAGCCTGAACGGGTCCTGGGTAATCCCATGATAAAATCCATGCCTAGCTTATCCCACTTCCATTCGGGTATCATCAATGGTTGTAACAATCCTGCTGGCTTCTGATGCTCTGCCTTTACTCTCTGACATACATCACAAACTGCTACATACTCTGCAATATCCTTCTTCATTCCGGTCCACCAAAAAGTGTCTTTCAAATCCAAATACATCTTGGTATTTCCTAGGTGAATCGAGTATGGCGAATCATGGGCCTCTTGCAGAATTAGCTTCCTGATCTCCGGGTCATTAGGCACATAAACGCCGTCGTCAAACCATAAGGTATCATGTTCATCCTCATGAAATCCTTTAACTTTTCCCTTGCTCATCTTCTCCTTTATGGTGGCAATCTCCTTGTTGGTCTTCTGAGCTTCTCTAATCTTATCCATCAGAGTAGACTGAATCTCCAATGCTGCCACATAGCCTCTCGGAACTATCTCCAAACATAGCTCACGAAGATCCTCGGCTAACTCCTTTGGTAACTCTCCGGTCATTAGTGTGTTGACATGGCTCTTGCGGCTCAATGCATCAGCTACTACGTTAGCCTTTCCGGGATGATAATGTAATCTCATATCATAATCCTTGATGAGCTCCAACCATCTCCTTTGCCTGAGATCCAACTCCTTCTGCGTGAAGATGTACTTCAAACTCTTGTGATCCGTGTACACCTCATAATGGTTTCCGATGAGAAAATGTCTCCACGTCTTTAAAGCATGCACTACGGCTGCTAACTCCAAGTTGTGTGTAGCATAATTCAACTCATGGGGCTTAAGCTATCGTGAGGCATATGAAACAACTCTTCCCTCCTGCATAAGCACTGGTCCAAGTCCTCGACATGAAGCGTCGCAATATACTTCATAATCCTTCCACTGATCTGACAGAATCAACACTGGCGATGTAACCAAACGTTTCTTCAACTCCTGGAAACTGGCCTCACATTCTTCAGTCCATTTGAACTTTGTATGCTTCTTCAACAACTCCGTCATAGGTTTTGCAATTTTTGAGAAATTTTTCAATGAACTCCGGTAGTATCCTGCGAGTCCAAGGAAACTCCAGATCTCTCCAACTGTTGTTGGGGCTTGCAAATTTGTCATAGTGACAACCTTTGTGGGATCTACAGCTATTCCTTCTCCGGATATAACATGTCCGAGGAATCCCACTTCCTTCAACCAAAACTCACATTTGCTGAACTTGGCGTATAACTGATGTTATCTGAGCTTACCAAGTACCAAACGCGAATGTTCTTTATGTTCTTCTTCATTCTTCGAGTAAACCAGTATATCATCAATGAACACTACGACAAACTTATCCAAAAACTCCATAAACACTTTGTTCATCATCTTCATAAAATAGGCAGGTGCGTTAGTCAGACCAAATGACATAACGGTTTACTCATACAACCCATACCTTGTGGTAAAAGTTGTCTTAGGTATGTCCTGCTCTCGAATCTTCAACTGGTGGTATCCTGATCGCAAATCGATCTTGGAAAATACCTTAGCTCCTTACAATTGGTCAAACAAATCATTGATCATCGGCAGTGGGTACTTATTCTTGATCGTCACTTCATTCAATCCTCGATAATCAACAACCATCCTTAATGATCCATCCTTCTTTTCCACTAGAAGTACTGGTGATCCCCAAGGTGACGAACTTGGGCAAATATATCCCTTATCCATTAACTATTTAATCTGCTTATTAATCTCCTCTAAATCCTTTGCAGGCATTCTATACGGTCTCTTAGATATTGGTCATGTGCCTGGCAAAAGCTCAATCAAAAACTCAATGTCTCTATCCGGTGGCATGCCTGGCAATTCTTCTGGAAATACATCTAGAAAATCCTTTACCACCAATACCTCCTCCTGTACAACTCCTAATAAGGAATTTACTTGAATCCTATTCGGCACATGTCGTGATACATACTTGATCCTTCTTCCCTCTGGGGTGGTAAGCAATATCGACTTACTGGCGCAATCGATGTTTCCCCCATACATCGATAGCCAATCCATACCCAGAATTACATCCAAACCTTGCGATTCCAAGATTAAATCCGAGGGAAACACATGCCTACCTATACTCAATGGCACTTGAAAACATCCTTTACTGGCCATATACTCCGCTCCTGGTGAGCTTACTAACATAGGTGTTCTAAGGACCTTGGTGGGAAGTTTATACTTATCCACGAATCCCCTTGATATGTATGAATGCGATGCACCAGTATCAAAAAGAACGATTCCAGTAAAAGACTTAACCAAAAACTTGCCGATTACTGCATCTGGCTGGGCTTCAACCTCCTCCACATTAACGTGGTTCACCCGTCCCTTATTGAAACGGTTGGGCTTCTTCCCAGAGCTTCCATTGCCATTTCCATTCTGGGCTTCAAGACATTCATTGGCATAATGTCCGGTCTTCTGACACTTATAACAAGTGACTTGGCTTAGGTCTCTCTTGGATGGGATTGATGGGTTGGTACGATTCTGATCATTGCTCCCCCCATTCCCATTACCATTCTTGGGGCCATTATGATTATGCAAACTTCCTCCTCCATGGGTATGCTAAAAATGACCTCCCGATTTCGGGGTAAAACGTGGTTTCTGCTGAGCTCCTAAATTGTACTTCCCTTGTCCATACTTCCTCTTGCGGTTCTCAATCTGCTGCTGCTTCCCTTCTATCATAAGAGCACTATCTACCAACTCCTGGTAGTTGTTAAAAGTTGCTACCATCAACTGCATGCTCAACTCATCATTCAGTCCTTCCAGAAACTTCTCCTGCTTACCTCCATCCGTAGCAACTTCATCCGGGGCATAACGTGCTAACTTACTAAAGTCATCCACGTATTGGCCAACTGTCTGTCCTCATTGGCGCAAGTTGTGAAACTCACACTTCTTCATGGCCATAGCTCCTGCTGAAACATGGGCTGTACGGAA